>NC_060174.1:37394001-37456501 GCF_021184085.1 Oncorhynchus gorbuscha
CTCCCTCTCCATACTCTGTCTTATTTCTCCCTCTCCATACTCTGTCTCTGTCTTATTTCTCCCTCTCCATACTCTGTCTCTGTCTTATTTCTCCCTCTCCATACTCTGTCTCTGTCTTATTTCTCCCTCTCCATACTCTGTCTCTGTCTTATTTCTCCCTCTCCATACTCTGTCTCTGTCTTATTTCTCCCTCTCCATACACGGTCTCTGTCTTATTTCTCCCTCTCCATACACGGTCTCTGTCTTATTTCTCCCTCTCCATACTCTGTCTCTGTCTTATTTCTCCCTCTCCATACTCTGTCTCTGTCTTATTTCTCCCTCTCCATACACGGTCTCTGTCTTATTTCTCCCTCTCCATACTCTGTCTCTGTCTTATTTCTCCCTCTCCATACTCTGTCTATGTCTTATTTCTCCCTCTCCATACTCTGTCTCTGTCTTATTTCTTCCTGTCCATACACTATCTCTGTCTTATTTCTCCCTCTCCATAGAGAGTCTTATTTCTCCCTCTCCATACTGTCTCTGTCTTGTTTCTCCCTCTCCATACTCTGTCTCTGTCTTATTTCTCCCTCTCCATACACTGTCTCTGTCTTATTTCTCCCTCTCCATACTCTGTCTATGTCTTATTTCTCCCTCTCCATACTCTGTCTCTGTCTTATTTCTCCCTCTCCATACTCTGTCTCTGTCTTATTTCTCCCTCTCCATACTCTGTCTATGTCTTATTTCTCCCTCTCCATACTCTGTCTTGTTTCTCCCTCTCCATACTCTGTCTCTGTCTTATTTCTCCCTCTCCATACACTGTCTCTGTCTTATTTCTCCCTCTCCATACTCTGTCTCTGTCTTATTTCTCCCTCTCCATACTCTGTCTCTGTCTTATTTCTCCCTCTCCATACACGGTCTCTGTTTTATTTCTCCCTCTCCATACTCTGTCTCTGTCTTATTTCTCCCTCTCCATACACTGTCTCTGTCTTATTTCTCCCTCTCCATACTCTGTCTATGTCTTATTTATCCCTCTCCATACTCTGTCTCTGTCTTATTTCTTCCTGTCCATACACTATCTCTGTCTTATTTCTCCCTCTCCATAGAGAGTCTTATTTCTCCCTCTCCATACTGTCTCTGTCTTATTTCTCCCTCTCCATACTCTGTCTTGTTTCTCCCTCTCCATACTCTGTCTTATTTCTCCCTCTCCATACTCTGTCTCTGTCTTATTTCTCCCTCTCCATACTCTGTCTCTGTCTTATTTCTCCCTCTCCATACACGGTCTCTGTCTTATTTCTCCCTCTCCATACTTTGTCTCTGTCTTATTTCTCCCTCTCCATACACTGTCTCTGTCTTATTTCTCCCTCTCCATACTCTGTCTATGTCTTATTTATCCCTCTCCATACTCTGTCTCTGTCTTATTTCTTCCTGTCCATACACTATCTCTGTCTTATTTCTCCCTCTCCATAGAGAGTCTTATTTCTCCCTCTCCATACTGTCTCTGTCTTATTTCTCCCTCTCCATACTCTGTCTTGTTTCTCCCTCTCCATACTCTGTCTCTGTCTTATTTCTCCCTCTCCATACACTGTCTCTGTCTTATTTCTCCCTCTCCATACTCTGTCTATGTCTTATTTCTCCCTCTCCATACACTATCTCTGTCTTATTTCTCCCTCTCCATAGAGAGTCTTATTTCTCCCTCTCCATACTGTCTCTGTCTTATTTCTCCCTCTCCATACTCTGTCTTGTTTCTCCCTCTCCATACTCTGTCTTATTTCTCCCTCTCCATACTCTGTCTCTGTCTTATTTCTCACTCTCCATACTCTGTCTCTGTCTTATTTATCCCTCTCCATACTCTGTCTCTGTCTTATTTCTCCCTCTCCATACTCTGTCTATGTCTTATTTCTCCCTCTCCATACTCTGTCTTGTTTCTCCCTCTCCATACTCTGTCTTATTTCTCCCTCTCCATACTTTGTCTCTGTCTTATTTCTCCCTCTCCATACTCTGTCTCTGTCTTATTTCTCCCTCTCCATACTCTGTCTATGTCTTATTTCTCCCTCTCCATACTCTGTCTATGTCTTATTTCTCCCTCTCCATACTCTGTCTTGTTTCTCCCTCTCCATACTCTGTCTTATTTCTCCCTCTCCATACTCTGTCTCTGTCTTATTTCTCCCTCTCCATACTCTCTGTCTTATTTCTCCCTCTCCATCTGTCTCTGTCTTATTTCTCCCTCTCCATACTCTGTCTCTGTCTTATTTCTCCCTCTCCATACTCTGTCTATGTCTTATTTCTCCTTATTTCTCTCCATACACTATCTCTGTCTTATTTCTCCCTCTCCATAGAGAGTCTTATTTCTCCCTCTCCATACTGTCTCTGTCTTATTTCTCCCTCTCCATACTCTGTCTTGTTTCTCCCTCTCCATACTCTGTCTTATTTCTCCCTCTCCATACTCTGTCTCTGTCTTATTTCTCCTCTCCATACTCTGTCTCTGTCTTATTTATCCCTCTCCATACTCTGTCTCTGTCTTATTTCTCCCTCTCCATACTCTGTCTATGTCTTATTTCTCCCTCTCCATACTCTGTCTTGTTTCTCCCTCTCCATACTCTGTCTTATTTCTCCCTCTCCATACTTTGTCTCTGTCTTATTTCTCCCTCTCCATACTCTGTCTCTGTCTTATTTCTCCCTCTCCATACTCTGTCTATGTCTTATTTCTCCCTCTCCATACTCTGTCTATGTCTTATTTCTCCCTCTCCATACTCTGTCTTGTTTCTCCCTCTCCATACTCTGTCTTATTTCTCCCTCTCCATACTCTGTCTCTGTCTTATTTCTCCCTCTCCATACTCTGTCTCTGTCTTATTTCTCCCTCTCCATACTCTGTCTCTGTCTTATTTCTCCCTCTCCATACTCTGTCTATGTCTTATTTCTCCCTCTCCATACACTATCTCTGTCTTATTTCTCCCTCTCCATAGAGAGTCTTATTTCTCCCTCTCCATACTGTCTCTGTCTTATTTCTCCCTCTCCATACTCTGTCTTGTTTCTCCCTCTCCATACTCTGTCTTATTTCTCCCTCTCCATACTCTGTCTCTGTCTTATTTCTCCCTCTCCATACACTGTCTCTGTCTTATTTCTCCCTCTCCATACTCTGTCTCTGTCTTATTTCTCCCTCTCCATACTCTGTCTCTGTCTTATTTCTCCCTCTCCATACACTGTCTCTGTCTTATTTCTCCCTCTCCATACTCTGTCTATGTCTTATTTCTCCCTCTCCATACTCTGTCTATGTCTTATTTATCCCTCTCCATACTCTGTCTCTGTCTTATTTCTTCCTGTCCATACACTATCTCTGTCTTATTTCTCCCTCTCCATAGAGTCTTATTTCTCCCTCTCCATACTGTCTCTGTCTTATTTCTCCCTCTCCATACTCTGTCTTGTTTCTCCCTCTCCATACTCTGTCTTATTTCTCCCTCTCCATACTCTGTCTCTGTCTTATTTCTCCCTCTCCATACACTGTCTCTGTCTTATTTCTCCCTCTCCATACTCTGTCTATGTCTTATTTCTCCCTCTCCATACACTATCTCTGTCTTATTTCTCCCTCTCCATAGAGAGTCTTATTTCTCCCTCTCCATACTGTCTCTGTCTTGTTTCTCCCTCTCCATACTCTGTCTTATTTCTCCCTCTCCATACTCTGTCTCTGTCTTATTTCTCCCTCTCCATACTCTGTCTCTGTCTTATTTATCCCTCTCCATACTCTGTCTCTGTCTTATTTCTCCCTCTCCATACTCTGTCTATGTCTTATTTCTCCCTCTCCATACTCTGTCTTATTTCTCCCTCTCCATACTCTGTCTCTGTCTTATTTCTCCCTCTCCATACTCTGTCTCTGTCTTATTTCTCCCTCTCCATACACTGTCTCTGTCTTATTTCTCCCTCTCCATACTCTGTCTATGTCTTATTTCTCCCTCTCCATACTCTGTCTATGTCTTATTTATCCCTCTCCATACTCTGTCTCTGTCTTATTTCTTCCTGTCCATACACTATCTCTGTCTTATTTCTCCCTCTCCATAGAGAGTCTTATTTCTCCCTCTCCATACTGTCTCTGTCTTATTTCTCCCTCTCCATACTGTCTATGTCTTATTTATCCCTCTCCATACTCTGTCTCTGTCTTATTTCTTCCTGTCCATACACTATCTCTGTCTTATTTCTCCCTCTCCATACACTGTCTTATT
This sequence comes from Oncorhynchus gorbuscha, assembly GCF_021184085.1. Lineage (NCBI taxonomy): Eukaryota > Metazoa > Chordata > Actinopteri > Salmoniformes > Salmonidae > Oncorhynchus > Oncorhynchus gorbuscha. The sequence continues at coordinate 37,398,195 of NC_060174.1, forward strand.
TCTCCCTCTCCATACTGTCTCTGTCTTATTTCTCCCTCTCCATACACTGTCTCTGTCTTATTTCTCCCTCTCCATACTCTGTCTATGTCTTATTTCTCCTCTCCATACACTATCTCTGTCTTATTTCTCCCTCTCCATAGAGAGTCTTATTTCTCCCTCTCCATACTGTCTCTGTCTTATTTCTCCCTCTCCATACTCTGTCTTGTTTCTCCCTCTCCATACTCTGTCTTATTTCTCCCTCTCCATACTCTGTCTCTGTCTTATTTCTCCTCTCCATACTCTGTCTCTGTCTTATTTATCCCTCTCCATACTCTGTCTCTGTCTTATTTCTCCCTCTCCATACTCTGTCTATGTCTTATTTCTCCCTCTCCATACTCTGTCTTGTTTCTCCCTCTCCATACTCTGTCTTATTTCTCCCTCTCCATACTTTGTCTCTGTCTTATTTCTCCCTCTCCATACTCTGTCTTGTTTATTTCCCTCTCCATACTCTGTCTATGTCTTATTTCTCCCTCTCCATACTCTGTCTATGTCTTATTTCTCCCTCTCCATACCCTGTCTTGTTTCTCCCTCTCCATACTCTGTCTTATTTCTCCCTCTCCATACTCTGTCTCTGTCTTATTTCTCCCTCTCCATACTCTGTCTCTGTCTTATTTCTCCCTCTCCATACTCTGTCTCTGTCTTATTTCTCCCTCTCCATACTCTGTCTATGTCTTATTTCTCCCTCTCCATACACTATCTCTGTCTTATTTCTCCCTCTCCATAGAGAGTCTTATTTCTCCCTCTCCATACTGTCTCTGTCTTATTTCTCCCTCTCCATACTCTGTCTTGTTTCTCCCTCTCCATACTCTGTCTTATTTCTCCCTCTCCATACTCTGTCTCTGTCTTATTTCTCCCTCTCCATACACTGTCTCTGTCTTATTTCTCCCTCTCCATACTCTGTCTCTGTCTTATTTCTCCCTCTCCATACTCTGTCTCTGTCTTATTTCTCCCTCTCCATACACTGTCTCTGTCTTATTTCTCCCTCTCCATACTCTGTCTATGTCTTATTTCTCCCTCTCCATACTCTGTCTATGTCTTATTTATCCCTCTCCATACTCTGTCTCTGTCTTATTTCTTCCTGTCCATACACTATCTCTGTCTTATTTCTCCCTCTCCATAGAGAGTCTTATTTCTCCCTCTCCATACTGTCTCTGTCTTATTTCTCCCTCTCCATACTCTGTCTTGTTTCTCCCTCTCCATACTCTGTCTTATTTCTCCCTCTCCATACTCTGTCTCTGTCTTATTTCTCCCTCTCCATACACTGTCTCTGTCTTATTTCTCCCTCTCCATACTCTGTCTATGTCTTATTTCTCCCTCTCCATACACTATCTCTGTCTTATTTCTCCCTCTCCATAGAGAGTCTTATTTCTCCCTCTCCATACTGTCTCTGTCTTGTTTCTCCCTCTCCATACTCTGTCTTATTTCTCCCTCTCCATACTCTGTCTCTGTCTTATTTCTCCCTCTCCATACTCTGTCTCTGTCTTATTTATCCCTCTCCATACTCTGTCTCTGTCTTATTTCTCCCTCTCCATACTCTGTCTATGTCTTATTTCTCCCTCTCCATACTCTGTCTTGTTTCTCCCTCTCCATACTCTGTCTTATTTCTCCCTCTCCATACTCTGTCTCTGTCTTATTTCTCCCTCTCCATACTCTGTCTCTGTCTTATTTCTCCCTCTCCATACACTGTCTCTGTCTTATTTCTCCCTCTCCATACTCTGTCTATGTCTTATTTCTCCCTCTCCATACTCTGTCTATGTCTTATTTATCCCTCTCCATACTCTGTCTCTGTCTTATTTCTTCCTGTCCATACACTATCTCTGTCTTATTTCTCCCTCTCCATAGAGAGTCTTATTTCTCCCTCTCCATACTGTCTCTGTCTTATTTCTCCCTCTCCATACTGTCTCTGTCTTATTTCTCCCTCTCCATACTCTCTGTCTTGTTTCTCCCTCTCCATACTCTGTCTTATTTCTCCCTCTCCATACTCTGTCTTATTTCTCCCTCTCCATACACTGTCTCTGTCTTATTTCTCCCTCTCCATACTCTGTCTATGTCTTATTTCTCCCTCTCCATACTCTGTCTATGTCTTATTTATCCCTCTCCATACTCTGTCTCTGTCTTATTTCTTCCTGTCCATACACTATCTCTGTCTTATTTCTCCCTCTCCATAGAGAGTCTTATTTCTCCCTCTCCACACTGTCTCTGTCTTATTTCTCCCTATCCATACACTGTCTCTGTCTTATTTCTCCCTCTCCATACACGGTCTCTGCCTTATATCTCCCTCTCCATACACGGTCTCTGTCTTATTTCTCCCTCTACATACACGGTCTCTGTCTTATTTCTCCCTCTACACACCCTGTCTGTCTTATTTCTCCCTCTCCATACTCTCTTATTTCTCCCTCTCCATACTCTCTCTGTCTTGTTTCTCCCTCTCCATACACGGTCTCTGTCTTATATCTCCCTCTCCATACGCGGTCTCTGTCTTATTTCTCCCTCTCCATACACGGTCTCTGTCTTATTTCTCCCACTCCATACTGTCTCTGTCTTATTTCTCCCTCTCCATACTGTCTCTGTCTTATTTCTCCCTCTCCATACTCTGTCTCTGTCTTATTTCTCCCTCTCCATACTCTGTCTCTGTCTTATTTCTCCCTCTCCATACTCTGTCTCTGTCTTATTTCTCCCTCTCCATACACTGTCTCTGTCTTATTTCTCCCTCTCCATAAACTGTCTCTGTCTTATTTCTCCCTCTCCATACTCTGTCTTGTTTTTCCCTCTCCATACACGGTCTCTGTCTTATTTCTCCCTCTCCATACAGAGTCTTATTTCTCCCTCTCCATACATGGTCTCTGTCTTATTTATTCCTCTCCATACTCTGTCTTGTTTTTCCCTCTCCATACACGGTCTCTGTCTTATTTCTCCCTCTCCATACAGAGTCTTATTTCTCCCTCTCCATACATGGTCTCTGTCTTATTTCATCTCTGTCTCTCCACAGTTCCAGTCATCTACCAGATACTCCACACTGACTGATAGACTAGCCGTATGAATCCAGCTGCTGGAGGCAGCTGTGATAGTGTACACACACACACACACACACACACACACACACACACACACACACACACACACACACACACACACACACACACACACACACACACACACACACACACACACACACACACACACACACACACACACACACACACACACACACACACTTTCTCCCATTCTGTTTTTCTATCATTCCTCCCTCTACATATGTCCAGTCCAGCTGTGGTCCTGTGGAAACAGTATGTTTGTCTGTAGTCTGTTTCCCATAATTAAACCGATGGGAAAAGGTGCTCTTCACTCATCAGTCTCATCTCTCCATATGAGTGTGTGTCCTGCTGTGTAAAAAAAGTGTGTAATTTAATATCACTAGCTATACCATTTGTTTAATGCCAACATAGACATTTGGATTGGATGTTGTGACACATGCACACGCACAAATATGGTACATCATTTTAGCTATGCAGTTCTTACCAGGGTCCAGTATCTCTGAGATGGTGTAGTGTATTTGTGGGACCAGAGTGACCAGAGTTTAACTACAGAGTGGCCTATTGATAGATGCCACCTAGCCAACGTCTCCACTTTATTACAATTAAAGCACAGACAGCAGCAAATCACCTGCAAATCAATGGTCCACTCTGGGGGACTGGAGAAGGATAACATTAGCTAGTATTTCACACCGCCATAGTGGAGAGAATACTTCTGGGATTCTGCTCTACTGTAATAACAATAGTCGGAAATTAAACAAATGAAGTAAAAACAGGATAGAATTAAATGGAATAGCAAACTAAATTGTCATTATCGTCATCATTTTTAATTCAGTTACTGTCTGGAAGAAGAGAAGCAATGAACATGGTGATACATTTGGTAAACTGTAAAAGGGGTATATATGTGTGTGCTCTCCCAAAAAGTGTGTGTGTGTGTTATTTTAACAGAGCTAGATTATCACCCTAGTGAGCGATACTGCTGATACAGAGAAGATGCTGTAGTAATTAGTGTGTTGTACTTAGCATACAGAACCAGGGTCCTTCTGTAGCTCAGTTGGTAGAGCATGGTGCTTGTAACGCCAGGGTAGTGGGTTCGATTCCCGGGACCACCCATACGTAGAATGTATGCACACATGACTGTAAGTCGCTTTGGATAAAAGCGTCTGCTAAATGGCATTTATTATTATTATTATTAGAGAGTCAGAGAGAGAGAGTCAGAGAGAGAGAGTCAGAAAGGAGAGAGTCAGAGAGAGAGAGTCAGAGAGAGAGAGTCAGAAAGGAGAGAGCGAGAGATGGGTCAATATAAATAGCAACCAAGCAAAATATAGTAATGGATCATATCAGAAAACACAACCAAGTGAAATATAGTATGGGATCATATCAGAAAACACAACCAAGTGAAATATAGTATGGGATCATATCAGAAAACACAACCAAGTGAAATATAGTATGGGATCATATCAGAAAACACAACCAAGTGAAATATAGTATGGGATCATATCAGAAAACACAACCAAGTGAAATATAGTATGGGATCATATCAGAAAACACAACCAAGCGAAATATAGTATGGGATCATATCAGAAAACACAACCAAGTGAAATATAGTATGGGATCATATCAGAAAACACAACCAAGTATGCACTGCACTTACACACTACATCACACACACACACACACACACACACACACACACACACACACACACACACACACACACACACACACACACACACACACACACACACACACACACACACACACACACACACACACACACACACACACACACACACACACACACAGTGGCTGCGTTGGTAATTTGTTGGTTGTATTGGCGCAGTGGACTGTAGCGGAGGAGCAGTAACAGTTTGATGGTAGGCTTTATGAGGACAGTATATAATGTGTGACAGCGAGTGCCAGAGAGATGTGTGACGCTACGGCAACCAGTGCTCCTCTGTGGCCCTACTAGACTCACCTACTACTTGACTAGCTACTGAATTAGCCCTCTGATTGGCTACTGAATTAGCTCTCTGATAGGCTATAGAATTAGTCCTCTGATTGGCTACTGAATGAATGACGTGTTTGTTTATAGAATTAGCTCTCTGATCTGTTGTATTGCCTCTTTACTCACACAAAAAGTACTACATGTGGGTTGTTTGGTAACTCAGCTTTGGGTACAGGGCCGTGCACAGAACTTTCAGGACAGGTGCTCAAGTTGGATTGTTGGGATATCCCAAACATGGGTCCATTTAACCATCAGTTGGGTAAACACATTCTTCCATAATATTAAGATAATTTATTACATATTATAATAAGGTATGCCACCTTACTGTATCCCCACAATGGGGAACTGGAAGCGTAATTGAAACTATAAAAATGTAAATGTGCGACCTTAACATGTGATAACTATACAACAGAACAGATGAACAGGAAGGACATTTACTCTCTTGGGTGGCTAAAAATAACTATTTGAAAGCCACGCCTCAATTAAACTACACCTCCAGTCTTCTGGTCTTGTCACGGATCCCCACGGTACTGCTGCTCATCCTGTTCACCAGTTCCGGAGGTCTGCGTCACCAGCTTTCTAGGCTTCACTGAACGGGATTCATCATCATCAACCCCGGACTGTCTTATTACACACACCTGGTTCCCATTTCCCCTGATTAGTATGTTATATATGTGCCCTCTGTTCCCTGTCTTTGTCGGTTATTGTTTCCATGTCTGTTGGTCGTGTGAGTACCTATGCGTTGGTGCAGCTGTTATGCTGCGTGCTTTATATATATTGTGTATTATGGGTATCGTCCCGTGTCGTTCAACCAGGTTTACTCTCGCTCTAATCTTTGGGTACAGCCCAGTGTTTGTGTATACGTGTTTGTTTTGGGTGTATTAAAAACCACTATTGTGTATTCCTGCACCTGTCTCCAAATCCTTTATACCAGCGTGACAGGTCTGACCTGCTGGGTCATATCTCAATAACCCAGAACCAATAACCCAGCACCAATAACCCAGAACCAATAACCCAGAACCAATAACCCAGAACCAATAACCAAGCATCAATAACCCAGAACCCTTTAACCCAGAACCAATAACCCAGCATCAATAACCCAGCATCAATAACCCAACACCAATAACCCAGAACCAATAACCCAGAACCAATAACCCAGAACCAATAACCCAGCACCAATAACCCAGAACCAATAACCCAGCATCAATAACCCAACACCAATAACCCAGCATCAATAACCCAGAACCAATAACCCAGAACCAATAACCAAGCATCAATAACCCAGAACCCTTTAACCCAGAACCAATAACCCAGCATCAATAACCCAGCATCAATAACCCAACACCAATAACCCAGCATCAATAACCCAGAACCAATAACCCAGAACCAATAACCCAGCACCAATAACCCAGAACCAATAACCCAGCATCAATAACCCAACACCAATAACCCAGCATCAATAACTCAGAGCCAATAACCCAGAACCAATAAACCAGCATCAATAACCCAGAACCCTTTAACCCAGCACCAATAACCCAGAACCAATAACCCAGCATCAATAACCCAACACCAATAACCCAGCATCAATAACCCAACACCAATAATCCAACACCAATAACCCAACACCAATAACCCAGCATCAATAACCCAACACCAATAACCCAACACCAATAACCCAGCACCAATAACCCAGCATCAATAACCCAACACCAATAACCCAGCATCAATAACTCAGAGCCAATAACCCAGAACCAATAAACCAGCATCAATAACCCATAACCCTTTAACCCAGAACCAATAACCCAGCATCAATAACCCAGAACCAATAACCCAGAACCAATAACCCAGCATCAATAACCCAGAACCAATAACCCAGAACCAATAACCCAGCATCAATAACCCAGCATCAATAATCCAGAACCAATAACCCATAACCAATAACCCAGCATCAATAACCCAGAACCAATAACCCGGAACCAATAACCCAGCATCAATAACCCAGCACCAATAACCCAGAACCAATAACCCAGAACCAATAACCCAGCATCAATAACCCAGAACCAATAACCCAGCATCAATAACACAGAACCAATAACCCAGCATCAATTCCACAGAACCAATAACCCAGCATCAATAACCCAGAACCAATAACCCAGCATCAATAACCCAACCCAGCATTAATAACCCAGCATCAATAACCCAGCAGTTTAAAAAAAAACATAAAAAGCATCCCAACTAAGAGGCCCAACACCTGCAACTCAGCAGTTGGGTCAACAAAACAACCCAGCATTTGTTTGAGTGTAGAGCAGGACTATACACACAAAGCATCAAACTGACATATAACTCTACAGTTGTTCTCTGGAGAGTCATTGTGCTAAAGAGACGATGATCACTGTATGCTGATAGATGTGTGTTTCATCCTAGAATAAAGATGATGGATAGTGGTATTGATTTAGCTGAGCCGTGGCCATGACTGGACTGGCTGTCTCAGACTGACTGGGAGAGAGAAAGTTTCACTTATTATTATTCTCTGACTCATTGGGGATCCGTGTGCTGACCCGGGGTGTGTGTGTGTGACAGGCTTAGATCCTCCGTGTCAGGGACAGCACTGAAAATGAAACACGGCCCCTCTCTCTGTTCTGCTGCTGTTCTCTCTGTCTGTCCCTTACTATCCCAGAGGAGGCTAGGAACACACAGACACAGAGGGAGAGAAAGACAGAGAGAAAGAGAAGTTGAGGATGGAGTTATCGACTCTCCTCTGTTCCATCACCTCCAACCCCTCTGAAGGTGTACCGGGACTCACGTCACATGAATACTCAAACACACACACTCCGTTTCTGCATAAGGCAGAGGAAGAGGGATATTGTAATATCAGTAGGCTATCTATTCTCTACTCTGCTAGTGGATCCCAATCCTCTTTGGAAATAACAGCAGCAGCACAAATCTGTGTGACTGGCTGAGACAGAAAGATAGGGCTGGGCTCTGTTTAATACCCTTATGTAAACCAGTAGCAATCAACCCTAACACAGCACCACACAGCACCACTCGGGGAACAATAAAGGACACTCTCTATTCTCTCACCAGATAGCAGCGCTGTGTGTGTGTGTGTGTGTGTGTGTGTGTGTGTGTGTGTGTGTGTGTGTGTGTGTGTGTGTGTGTGTGTGTGTGTGTGTGTGTGTGTGTGTGTGTGTGTGTGTGTGTGTGTGTGTGTGTGTGTGTGTGTGTGTGTGTGTGTGTGTGTGTGTGTGTGTGTGTGTGTGTGTGTGTGAGGGAGGGAGTGGGAGAGAGAGATACTGTACGGTTGTTTCTTTCAGCAGTTAGAGGACAATGCGGCCTGGTTCCCAAGCGTTTGTTGTGCTAGTTTAGAATGTGTCTTAAACCTGACCTCAGAGACTAACTACTGTATGTCTGATACGCTCCTTCATTCAGCCCCCACTATCCTTCCTTTCTGATATCTCACTCTCATCCCTCAGCATCCCTTTGTTGACTTCTTCTCCTCATCCCTCCCTCCTCTCTGTCTCTGGTTCAGTAAACAAAAAGCAGAAAAACAGTCAAATAGAGTGAGGCTCAGATTGTCCAATCTAAATTAAAAAAACAGCAGTGACACAAATATCCCAAATCTCACCACACCAGCTCGAGCCAAGACAGCAACAAAGGGCAAGGTATTGTAGGCATGTGCGTTTCTGGTGTATGAGTGTGTGTACAATTTTTGACAGAAAACATATTATAGTGAAATATCTTTATTTCCGGTTGTCAACTTGTCACAATGGCCTCGTGTTTCAGTCATATCGATCCTGTCATAATGGCCTCGTGTTTCATCCATATAAATCCTGTCATAATGGCCCTGGGTTTCAGCCTTATAGATCCTGTCATAATGGCCTCGTGTTTCAGCCATATAGATCCTGTCATAATGGCCCTGTGTTTCAGCCATATAGACCCTGTCATAATGGCCTTGTGTTTCAGTCATATCGATCCTGTCATAATGGCCCTGTGTTTCAGCCATATAGACCCTGTCATAATGGCCTTGTGTTTCAGCCATATAGATCCTGTCATAATGGCCTTGTGTTTCAGCCATATAGATCCTGTCATAATGGCCTCGTGTTTCAGCCATATAGATCCTGTAATAATAGCCTTGTGTTTCAGCCATATAGATCCTGTAATAATAGCCTTGTGTTTCAGCCATATAGATCCTGTCATAATGGCCTCGTGTTTCAGCCATATAGATCCTGTCATAATTGCCTTGTGTTTCAGCCATATAGATAAATAATAATAAAAATATATGCCATTTAGCAGACGCTTTTATCCAAAGTGACTTACAGTCATGTGTGCATACATTCTACGTATGGGTGGTCCCGGGAATCGAACCCACTACCCTGGCGTTACAAGCGCCATGCTCTACCAACTGAGCTATTGCCTTGTGTTTCAGCCATATAGATCCTGTCATAATGGCCCTGAGTTTCAGCCAAATAGACCCTGTAATAATCTCTCGAGTGGCGCAGCAGTCTGTCCCGAGTGATGCAGTGGTCTAAGGCACTGCATCTCAGTGCTAGAGGCGTGAATCCAGGCTGTATCACAGCCGGCCGTGATTGGGAGTCCCATAGGGCGGCGCACAATTGGACCAGCATCGTCCATGTCACTGTAAATAAGAATTGGTTCTTAACTGACTTGCCTAGTTAAATAAAGGTTCAATAAAAATAAATAAATAAAATAACATTTTTGCCATATAGACCCTACTAGGAAACCATATAATATTCACACATTAGCCTTTATCCCCTAGTCCAGGGGTTCCCAAACTCGGTCCTGCCCAAGTGTTAGGACAAACACCAAAACGTGCACACACACACACACACACACACACACACACACACACACACACACACACACACACACACACACACACACACACACACACACACACACACACACACACACACACACACACACACACACACACACACACACACACACACACACACACACACACACACACACACACACACACACACACACACTAGCCTGAGAGGGAGAGGAGCATGTGATGAGCTCCTAGAGAATTATTACACTTAAAAGAAACAGGGGACAGGAGAGAGAGATTTAATGTTCTTATTCCAGCAGAGAAAGATCAACAGCACAGCTCATGATTAAGAGAGGGTTGTTCTGTAAAGACAGGAGAGTCTTGAATTACGACACAGAAGCGTGTGCTACTAGTGGCTCTCTGGCTCGCTGTCACAATAGGCTTACAGAGCTCAGCGACAGCCAATGAGAGGGTGTGTTTGTATTGCTTTGATCCTTATATTAATGATAATATCGCCAGGTTGGAGAGTTCTGAAGTCATTGGGATTCAACCTAAGAACCAGATTGGTTTGTAGCTGCTCTGGGAAATGGTGGTTGCTGTTATTGATGAAATAGAAGCAGTGTTCCAAGTGTACAGTATGCTTTTGTATTCAGGTGAGATTTTGTTTCTGCCTTTGATCAGGCAGTGTGCAGTATACATCACACAGTTTTATGGCAAGAGCGAGAGATAGAAGAGAGAGTATTATTTCAGAGTCCCAGGCATTGCGGCTGTTGTTGTTCTATAGGCGGTTTTATGGAGCAGAAACCAACTGCCTGTTCTCTGGGTTGTTTTCGCACTGATTGATTGCTCTGGCCTGAGGCTCCTCTGAGTGTGTTGCGTCGTGTCTGGGTGTTTACCGGAATGTTTGGAGGATAAAAACCTGAGTCCTCCACATCAGTCTAGACTAGAGTCAGGGAGGAAAAGAGACAGAACGAAAGAAACAATGAATGAAAGAGAGAGAGAAAGAAAAACAACAGTTCTCCTTTGGCCCAAAGGAGTACATAGCCCATAGAGAACCCATGCTTTTCTCTGTCTCTGTGTGCTGTGGTAGACTGAGCTGCGTTCTCAGTCTCTGGACGGTTCTGACTGTGTTCTCCAGTGCTGCAGACCTGTCAGTGGGTCAGAGACAGACTGACACTGAGGCACCAGAAGGGTCACAGTTGTCTGTCCCTGAATGTATCACTTTTTTTCATCCAAACTGTCATCCCTTGATTCAGTCTATCTCTCTCTGTCAGGGAAATGGTCAAGGACCATTTGAAAAGGTTTTGCTAGGACGTGTGTGTTCAGTGAAGGAGAAACTCTAGTTTGTATAGAGTGTGTCCAACACTGACATCTCAAAGGGTGTTCATGTGAAGTGTGTGTGTTTCCACTGGGCCCGTAGCAGTGGATTGATTTGATTGCACAATCCTTCAAACCACTGTGTTTTCAGATGATAATCTGCTCCCGCCGCAGATTAGAACTCAGATCATCCATTTCACAATAAACACAGAAACTATGTGACACTTGTGTGTGGTGAGACACACACACACACGCACGCACGCACGCACGCACGCACGCACACACACACACACACACACACACACACACACACACACACACACACACACACACACACACACACACACACACACACACACACACACACACACACACACACACACACACACACACACACACACACACACACTAGTCTGAGAGGGAGAGGAGCATGTGATGAGCTCCTAGAGAATTATTACACTTAAAAGAAACAGGGGACAGGAGAGAGAGATTTAATGTTCTTATTCCAGCAGAGAGAGATCAACAGCACAGCTCATGATTAAGAGAGGGTTGTTCTGTAAAGACAGGAGAGTCTTGAATTACGACACAGAAGCGTGTGTGTGCGTGAGTGTGTCTCTGTGCTGTGAGGTTTCTTTCTGTTATGTTTGTTAATTAGCTGACAAAGGTTACTAAAGGTCAAGGCGTCTCAGGCAGGGGGGCTGGCGCATGCAAATGAGGCAGGAGGTCAGACGGCTTAGTGACCCACCTTTCACAGCCCATATATGGGCGCAACCACACTCGCTGTACTGACATACAAATACCCTCAATTCTAAAATACTGTCACTGATCTAGGTGATGTATTTACAGCAATCACACACAGGCACTGTACTGACTTGTAAATACCTGAACTAATATTAATACTGAGTTGATGAGAATACTGTAACACATTTCTACGTAGAGTAAAATTACCACGATTGCTGAACGTATCACACTTTTGCCATGCCAAGCACTCTATCAGATCATCATCCCACCTGCATCATGCTCAATGGGTTTCTGCCTCAGATTGGCCCGGAATAATATTGATACAACCTTCATATCTACCACTTTCACATGACCTACTTATTATTCATGTCTTTAAACACATGACATGAACTCTTCCAGTTCTCTCTACAGCTCAGTAGGCACGACATGAACACCCAGATAGGATGTCAGTGGGTTCAGGGAGTTGGAGAGTGTTGAAGGAGATAAGATAAGAGGTGAGACAGCAGTAGGTAGTCGCCTGTGCATTAAAAAAAGTGTCCTTGTCGGCTTAGGCAAGTTCTAGTGGTAACACACACACACACACTGTTCCACTATGCTCTGGTGATAAAAGTGATAGAGCGTTAGACAAGCTGTCATGCTGGAGGTGAGAGACAGACACGAGTAGTGACAGTAGATCTGAAGGGTTTTATCTGGCTCTGCTGTAGGTCTGATACCTCCTGCAGCAGACCTTGTCTATGTCTCCTTTAGACTGTGGGCCAGTGTATCAGGACTATGTCACTGGTAGCTGTGGGAGGTGGTTGTGTGATGATCTGTGATATCTAATAGATGTGTGACTGTCTGAGCTATCTCCCTGATAGTGACTCTGTACTAGACAGGACAGCAGGACTGAGACAAGAGCGCGGGACAGGGAGAGACAGAATGTAAAAGTAACAGAACGTTATAATCCTCTGAAATAAAAAATCATACAATATTCAGGGAGTATAAAGTTAATATTTTACAGACTAGCGGTTCAAGCGTTTAGCCGATTTGGTTTTAGACAAACTCAGCACATCAACATGAATACAAAATAATACTAGTGAGATAATGATTTGTGAATTAATCCAAAACACACTTAAATTGTCACTGATGCTTTTGGGCCCACCATATTAACAGTGAAAGTGAGAGTCAGTGAAACTTTGACAGGTCGACATCTTCAGTCAGGCAGTAAGGGACTTGAGGGTTTACAGTTGACTGTTTCTAGTGCTCCTCCTCATCTCTCTCTATCAACCCAACACAACCCTGCTTTAGTTCTAATCCACTGGCCAGACTCTGCTGCCCCAAAGTCTTAAAACCCAAAGTCTCAATCTCTGACTCAGAGAGCACACGCACACACACACACGCACACGCACACGCACACACACGCACACACACACACACACGCACACGCACACGCGCACGCACGCACACGCACGCACACACACACGCACACACACGCGCACACACGCGCACACACACACACACACACACGCGCACACGCACACGCACACACGCACACGCACACACGCACACACGCACACACGCGCACACGCACACACGTACACACGCGCACACGCGCACACACACACGCACACGCGCGCACACACGCACACACGCACACACGCACACACACACGCACGCACACACACACACACAATGTACATTACTACACAATGAACTGCTTCTCCAGCACATCTACAACTGTTAATGAGCAGTGCATTAAATAGACTGTATTTCATATAGCTTGTTGTGTCAGTGTGTCTAATACATACATTACCAGTGTTGCCCCTACTCTCCCAGCCTGTGTATGTGATTACAGTACCTCTTTCATCACACTGTACAATAGGCTTTACAATAATAGACCATAAATTAATCCAGTGGCCAGACCAGCTAGCTGTAAATAGTAAGTAGTGATTGTTTACAGTGCAGACATGTCTATGAGTGGGCTGGCTACACAATTATCACACACAGCAGCACTCAATCCTCAACTGCCACTGTGCAGCATCACATTGAATACTGCCATGATCTCTCACCAGGCTCACAATAACCTTGTCAGTTAGTATCATATCGCTTTTACAAAGAGTAATAGTGATGTACTTTACATTCTTAGAGGATTTCTGGGATTTCTTTACTTATTTAGATCTGTAACCTTCATTCATTCACAAATCTACCATTCCAGTGTTTTACTTGCTATATTGTATTTACTTTGCCACCATGGCCTTTTTTTCCTTTACCTCCCTTCTCACCTCATTTGCTCACATTGTATATAGACTTGTTTATACTGTATTATTGACTGTATGTTTGTTTTACTCCATGTGTAACTCTATGTCGTTGTATCTGTCGAACTGCTTTGCTTTATCTTGGCCAGGTCGCAATTGTAAATGAGAACTTGTTCTCAACTTGCCTACCTGGTTAAATAAAGGTGAAGAAAAAAAAAACACATTTTTTTAACCAGGCACGTCAAATAACAACAAATTCCTATTTACAATGATGGTCTGGAAAGAGACGAGGGGCACTGAATAAATCAAAGTAAAAGGGGTCCTGGCTCCAAGGCTGGTGAGGGTTATAGCTCTGCTGTATCCTCTTAATGGCAGTGGAGCTCTCTGTCTCTTTAATCCTGCTAGTCTAGAGCAGATGAGAAGGCCTTATTAAAGATTGATTTACTCCACTGTCTGTGCAATCTGGGCTCAGGTTATCAGGGAGATCAGTCAAACACACACACACACGCTCTTGCTTCACTTCATTATCTCTAATACTGCTAGTAAACGTTTAGCACTGGCGTGTGTTCTCCCATATGGAGCGCACACAGCTCCGAGCCTCAGTGATGTTAATGGGTTTTTAAATGTCAGGGAATGATAACAGGGGGATCTGTTGTCCTATGTCCTCACGAGCATCATCATTGCAGAGCGGGCAGAGAGTGGTCGCTGTGTGTGTGTGTGTGTGTGTGCGTGCGTGCGTGCGTGCGTGTGTGTGTGCGTGTGTGCATGTGTGCATGTGTGCGCGTGCGCGCGGCACCCAACCCATGTGTGTGTGCGCAGGTGCGGCCCTACTTCCACCAGTGCTGATGTCAGCATGATTTATGCACCAATCAGATGAGGAGAGAGCGAGAAAGCGAGAGAGAAGGCGGAAGGGAGGGAGGGGGAGAGAGAGAGGGACGGAGGAAGTACTGTGTTCTTTAATCATCCCTTCTGCTTTCTCACCATAACATTCGAAGGCTCTGGCCTGGTCTTTATTGGTCTCACTATGTGATTCTCCCAGCAGGCTTTGGGTAGTCCGGTCAGTTGGCCCTGCTTCCTGTAACCTAGATCTACAGAGGGACCTAAAAGGATTCCCTTCATTGAACCCTGTGTAAGGGATGGACACAGACGTACATGCATACCCATGTGCACTCACACAGTGAGAAGAGGGCAGACAACGTTGTCAGGCTGGAGATCTGTGGGAGGAATCTCTTCTCTAGTCCCATCAGGTAAACAGTAGAGCCAAAAGTCTAAGTCATACTTAAGCTCTGACGATGGACTGACTACTAAGGGTGAGAGATAGAGAGGCTGTCTGACACATGAAATAATGGCCCGTGTTTTAGCCATATAGACCCTACTAGGAAACCATATAATATTCACACATTAGCCCCCCTAGTCCAGGGGTTCCCAAACTCGGTCCTGCCCAAGTGTTAGGACAAAAACCAAAATGTGCACACGCACGCACGCACGCACGCACGCACATACACACACACACACACACACACACACACACACACACACACACACACACACACACACACACACACACACACACACACACACACACACACACACACACACACAGGAATTGATTCTCATTGTGAGAAGCAGAATTGCTGCAGGGACAGTCACTGTTTACTGTAAATAAACAAGTGACACACACAGTCTCCGAGGGGGAAGAGAGCTTAACTAAACATTTACAGGGAAACCACTGGGGTAAATGTCTCACTTTAGTCTGTTTGTAGTATTTTTTGTTTTTGTTTTTATTACTGTAAAACAAGAGCCAATTATAGAAATAGAGGGACTAAAACAGCAGTATTCTGTGGTAGTTATTTGTTTATTTCGTAAAGCTGAATTACTTCATGTAGACCAGGGATCATCAACCAGATTCAGCCGCGTGGCAATTTCTTCTTGAGTGGGTGGTCAGAGTGCTGGGAACATAATTACAAATCATTTGTAGACTGCAAATTGACCACAAGAAGCCCAAACCGATGTAATGTTTGACTAAAACCTAATCATTTCAATGCTTGCTACCAGTTGTATACGATCATGTTTCTCTCCATTAAGCATGGAAATACTTGGGAACAGATTTCCCTAATTAAAATGACTTGGAGCTGGTGTTTTTACAGTCTTATGTCCCACCCTTTTCCGCTCTACAGATTGAATAGAGGCCTCTCTCTTTCTATACTCCTGCTCTTCCCTGTTGTGTGCTCTCTCACCTAAGTTCTTAAGTGATCAATTCTTCTTCAGACATCATATTATCATGCTTACTGGGAAATACACACACACACACACACACACACACACACACACACACACACACACACACACACACACACACACACACACACACACACACACACACACACACACACACACACACACACACACACACACACACACACACACACACACACACACACACACACACACACACACACACACACACACACACAATATCCTCACCAATCTCAACCTCACGCATGCGCATATTCACTCACACACACACACACACACACACACACACACACACACACACACACACACACACACACACACACACACACACACACACACACACACACACACACACACACACACACACACACACACACACACACACACACACACACACAGAATATCCTCACCAATCTCAACCTCACGCATGCGCATATTCACTCACACACACACACACACACACACACACACACACACACACACACACACACACACACACACACACACACACACACACACACACACACACACACACACACACACACACACACACACACACACACACACACACACCATAAATCACAGCCTGTCACTCTCACACTGCTGCTTCCAGCCCGTAACACCATTAGGTCTACTGTCGTTGTGTGATCAAACATACAGTAGTAATGGGGAGAATACAGAGGTAGACAGGAGGGAGTTTCTCCCAACCAGCTGATTATCACACACTGCTTGGATACCAACTGTTTTCTCTAATAACCATTTGACCATCGCCACTGATCTAGTCCAGCAGCAGCAGTTGGTCTTTCATGGTGCGCATGAAGAGATCTAGACATAATCAGAGGTCTGAGGCCAGAAAGAGGGGAGCTAACCGCTGTTGAGTGGGACTTCAATTTAGTAATGAGATCATTCAATATAATCATTAAATTCGAATGTTTTTTAAAGTTATTTCCATATAAATATTGACAGCTAACCTTTGTGTTGAATGAGAACCTATTTCTTAGGGTTGAACCGGGATATGGTTATGAAGCTAGGGTTATGGACAGTTAGGGTTGAACTGGGATATGGTTATGTAGCTAAGGTTATGTTTAGGGTTTAGGTCACAGTTAGGGTTGAACTGGGATATGGTTATGAAGCTAGGGTTATGGTTAGGGTTTAGGTCACAGTTAGGGTTGAACTGGGATATGGTTATGAAGCTAGGGTTATGGACAGTTAGGGTTGAACTGGGATATGGTTATGTAGCTAGGGTTATGGTTAGGGTTTAGGTCACAGTTAGGGTTGAACTGGGATATGGTTATGAAGCTAGGGTTATGGTTAGGGTTTAGGTCACAGTTAGGGTTGAACTGGGATATGGTTATGAAGCTAGGGTTATGGACAGTTAGGGTTGAACTGGGATATGGTTATGTAGCTAGGGTTATGGTTAGGGTTTAGGTCACAGTTAGGGTTGAACTGTGATATGGTTATGAAGCTAGGGTTATGGTTAGGGTTTAGGTCACAGTTAGGGTTGAACTGGGATATGGTTATGAAGCTAGGGTTATGGACAGTTAGGGTTGAACTGGGATATGGTTATGTAGCTAGGGTTATGGTTAGGGTTTAGGTCACAGTAAGGGTTGAACTGGGATATGGTTATGAAGCTAGGGTTATGGTTAGGGTTTAGGTCACCGTTAGGGTTGAACTGGGATATGGTTATGAAGCTAGGGTTATGGACAGTTAGGGTTGAACTGGGATATGGTTATGTAGCTAGGGTTATGGTTAGGGTTTAGGTCACAGTTAGGGTTAAACTGGGATGTGATGTGCACATGTAGCTAGGCTAAGGGTTAGGGTTAGAGTTAGGTTATGTTCGGGTTGAACCGGGATTTGGAGTGTTGTGAAGCATGAGGGATTCATCAGCTTACCCTACTCAAATCTATCAGTTTACCCAAATGAAAATAAAAGTTTAGAAACACTAAAATCAGGTCCACAAAATCGTTCAATCTTATGCAGACACACACTCACACAGCCCAGCCCGTCTCCAGTGCTGAAGCTGTTTGTAAGGCTAATAAGTAAGCAGCGCCCAGGGTTCTGCATCATTTACCAAGGCTCAATAACAACCTCTTTTTCACCGCTCGACCTACCTGGCCACAGTGCATTGCGCGCGCACACACACAGAGCACAGCGTATATCTTCTTCTCCCCTGGAAGCCTTAACCAGGCACATTATATCTGTGTTGCAGCTATCTGGCCATGACATGTATGTATTGTTTTGATAGATATTGATCCTCACGGCAGAGCAAGTTAAACAGAGGAGGAAAATGTGCTTTGAAAAGCAACATGGCTGCCGAGAGAGTGAGAGTAACGGGTTGCTAACTAGAGAACAGGGGAAAGAGATAAAAAGATAGAGAGAGGGAAACAGATAGGGAGGGAGGGATAAAAAGAGAGAGAGAGCAGGGTGGTTTATAAAAAGATTGAGAAGAGAGAGGTCGACAATGGAACTGTGACCTAAAAGAGAAGAGAAGAGAAAAGTTGATTTGGTAGTAGAGAATAGTTTATGTGAACAAGGTACAGTAGTCAAGAATAGTTTCTGTGAACAAGGTACAGTAGTCAAGGATAGTTTATGTGAACAAGGTACATTAGTCAAAGATAGTTTATGTGAACAAGGTACAGTAGTCAAGAATAGTTTATGTGAACAAGGTACAGTAGTCAAGAATAGTTTATGTGAACAAGGTACAGTAATCAAGGATAGTTTATGTGAACAAGGTACAGTAGTCAAGGATAGTTTATGTGAACAAGGTACAGTAGTCAAGGATAGTTTATGTGAACAAGGTACAGTAGTCAAGGATAGTTTATGTGAACAAGGTACAGTGGTAGAGGATAGTTTATGTGAACAAGGTACAGTAGTCAAGGATAGTTTATGTGAACAAGGTACAGTAGTCAAGGATAGTTTATGTGAACAAGGTACAGTAGTCAAGGATAGTTTATGTGAACAAGGTACAGTGGTAGAGGATAGTTTATGTGAACAAGGTACAGTAGTCAATGATAGCTTATCTGAAAAAGGTACAGCAGTCAAGGATAGTTTATGTGAACAAGGTACAGTGGTAGAGGGTAGTTTATGTGAACAAGGTACAGTAGTCAAGGATAGTTTATGTGAACAAGGTACAGTAGTCAAGGATAGTTTATGTGAACAAGGTAAAGTGGTAGAGGGTAGTTTATGTGAACAAGGTACAGTAGTCAAGGATAGTTTATGTGAACAAGGTAAAGTGGTAGAGGGTAGTTTATGTGAACAAGGTACAGTAGTCAAGGATAGTTTATGTGAACAAGGTACAGTAGTCAAGGATAGTTTATGTGAACAAGGTACAGTAGTCAAGAATAGTTTATGTGAACAAGGTACAGTAGTCAAGGATAGTTTATGTGAACAAGGTACAGTAGTCAAGGATAGTTTATGTGAACAAGGTACATTAGTCAAAGATAGTTTATGTGAACAAGGTACAGTAGTCAAGAATAGTTTATGTGAACAAGGTACAGTAGTCAAGAATAGTTTATGTGAACAAGGTACAGTAGTCAAGGATAGTTTATGTGAACAAGGTACAGTAGTCAAGGATAGTTTATGTGAACAAGGTACAGTAGTCAAGGATAGTTTATGTGAACAAGGTACAGTAGTCAAGGATAGTTTATGTGAAAAAGGTACAGTGGTAGAGGGTAGTTTATGTGAACAAGGTACAGTAGTCAAGGATAGTTTATGTGAACAAGGTACAGTAGTCAAGGATAGTTTATGTGAACAAGGTACAGTGGTAGAGGATAGTTTATGTGAACAAGGTACAGTAGTCAAGGATAGTTTATGTGAACAAGGTACAGTAGTCAAGGATAGTTTATGTGAAAAATGTACAGCAGTCAAGGATAGTTTATGTGAACAAGGTACAGTGGTAGAGGGTAGTTTATGTGAACAAGGTACAGTGGTAGAGGATAGTTTATGTGAACAAGGTACAGTGGTAGAGGATAGTTTATGTGAACAAGGTACAGTAGTCAATGATAGTTTATGTGAACAAGGTACGGTAGTAGAGAACAGTTTATGTGAACAAGGTACAGGGGTAGAGAACAGTTTATGTGAACAATGTATGGTAGTAGAGAACAGTTCATGAACAAGGTACGGTAGTAGAGAACAGTTTATGTGAACAAGGTACAGTAGTAGAGAACCGTTTATGTGAACAAGGTACAGGTGTAGAGAACAGTTCATGAACAATGTAGAGTAGTAGAGAACAGTTTATGTGAACACGGTACAGTAGTAGAGAACAGTTTATGTGAACAAGGTACAGTAGTAGAGAACAGTTTATGTGAACAAGGTACAGTGGTAGAGAACAGTTCATGAACAAGGTATGGTAGTAGAGAACAGTTTATGTGAACAAGGTACAGTAGTAGAGAACAGTTTATGAGAACAAGGTACAGATGTAGAGAACAGTTTATGTGAACAAGGTACAGTAGTAGAGAACATTTTATGTGAATAAGGTACAGTGGTAGAGAACAGTTCGTGAACAATGTACAGTAGTAGAGAACAGTTCATGAACAAGGTATGGTAGTAGAGAACAGTTTATGTGAACAAGGTACAGTAGTAGAGAACAGTTTATGAGAACAAGGTACAGTGGTAGAGAACAGTTAATGAACAAGGTATGGTAGTAGAGAACAGTTTATGTGAACAAGGTACAGTAGTAGAGAACATTTTATGTGAATAAGGTACAGTGGTAGGGAACAGTTCATGAACAATGTACAGTGGTAGAGAACAGTTCATGAACAATGTACAGATGTAGAGAACAGTTTATGAGAACAAGGTACAGATGTAGAGAACAGTTCATGAACAAGGTACAGTGGTAGAGAACAGTTCATGAACAAGGTATGGTAGTAGAGAACAGTTCATGAACAAGGTATGGTAGTAGAGAACAGTTCATGAACAAGGTATGGTAGTAGAGAACAGTTTATGAACAAGGTACAGTAGTAGAGAACAGTTTATGAACAAGGTACAGTGGTAGAGAACAGTTCATGAACAAGGTACAGTGGTAGAGAACAGTTCATGAACAATGTAGAGTAGTAGAGAACAGTTTATGTGAACACGGTACAGTAGTAGAGAACAGTTTATGTGAACAAGGTACAGTAGTAGAGAACAGTTTATGTGAACAAGGTACAGTGGTAGAGAACAGTTTATGTGAACAAGGTACAGTGGTAGAGAACAGTTCATGAACAATGTAGAGTAGTAGAGAACAGTTTATGTGAACACGGTACAGTAGTAGAGAACAGTTTATGTGAACAAGGTACAGTAGTAGAGAACAGTTTATGTGAACAAGGTACAGTGGTAGAGAACAGTTCATGAATAATGTAGAGTAGTAGAGAACAGTTTATGTGAACACGGTACAGTAGTAGAGAACAGTTCATGAACAATGTAGAGTAGTAGAGAACAGTTTATGTGAACACGGTACAGTAGTAGAGAATAGTTCATGAACAATGTAGAGTAGTAGAGAACAGTTTATGAACAAGGTACAGTAGTAGAGAACAGTTTATGAACAAGGTACAGTGGTAGAGAACAGTTCATGAACAAGGTACAGTGTTAGAGAACAGTTCATGAACAATGTAGAGTAGTAGAGAACAGTTTATGTGAACACGGTACAGTAGTAGAGAACAGTTTATGTGAACAAGGTACAGTAGTAGAGAACAGTTTATGTGAACAAGGTACAGTGGTAGAGAACAGTTTATGTGAACAAGGTACAGTGGTAGAGAACAGTTCATGAACAATGTAGAGTAGTAGAGAACAGTTTATGTGAACACGGTACAGTAGTAGAGAACAGTTTATGTGAACAAGGTACAGTAGTAGAGAACAGTTTATGTGAACAAGGTACAGTGGTAGAGAACAGTTCATGAATAATGTAGAGTAGTAGAGAACAGTTTATGTGAACACGGTACAGTAGTAGAGAACAGTTCATGAACAATGTAGAGTAGTAGAGAACAGTTTATGAACAAGGTACAGTAGTAGAGAACAGTTTATGAACAAGGTACAGTGGTAGAGAACAGTTCATGAACAAGGTACAGTGGTAGAGAACAGTTCATGAACAATGTAGAGTAGTAGAGAACAGTTTATGAACAAGGTACAGTAGTAGAGAACAGTTTATGAACAAGGTACAGTGGTAGAGAACAGTTCATGAACAAGGTACAGTGGTAGAGAACAGTTCATGAACAAGGTACAGTGGTAGAGAACAGTTTATGTGAACACGGTACAGTAGTAGAGAATAGTTCATGAACAATGTAGAGTAGTAGAGAACAGTTTATGAACAAGGTACAGTAGTAGAGAACAGTTTATGAACAAGGTACAGTGGTAGAGAACAGTTCATGAACAAGGTACAGTGGTAGAGAACAGTTCATGAACAATGTAGAGTAGTAGAGAACAGTTTATGAACAAGGTACAGTAGTAGAGAACAGTTTATGTGAACACGGTACAGTAGTAGAGAATAGTTCATGAACAATGTAGAGTAGTAGAGAACAGTTTATGAACAAGGTACAGTAGTAGAGAACAGTTTATGAACAAGGTACAGTGGTAGAGAACAGTTCATGAACAAGGTACAGTGGTAGAGAACAGTTCATGAACAATGTAGAGTAGTAGAGAACAGTTTATGTGAACACGGTACAGTAGTAGAGAACAGTTTATGTGAACAAGGTACAGTAGTAGAGAACAGTTTATGTGAACAAGGTACAGTGGTAGAGAACAGTTCATGAACAATGTAGAGTAGTAGAGAACAGTTTATGTGAACACGGTACAGTAGTAGAGAACAGTTTATGTGAACAAGGTACAGTAGTAGAGAACAGTTTATGTGAACAAGGTACAGTGGTAGAGAACAGTTCATGAATAATGTAGAGTAGTAGAGAACAGTTTATGTGAACACGGTACAGTAGTAGAGAACAGGTCATGAACAATGTAGAGTAGTAGAGAACAGTTTATGTGAACACGGTACAGTAGTAGAGAATAGTTCATGAACAATGTAGAGTAGTAGAGAACAGTTTATGAACAAGGTACAGTGGTAGAGAACAGTTTATGAACAAGGTACAGTAGTAGAGAATAGTTCATGAACAATGTAGAGTAGTAGAGAACAGTTTATGAACAAGGTACAGTGGTAGAGAACAGTTCATGAACAATGTAGAGTAGTAGAGAACAGTTTATGTGAACACGGTACAGTAGTAGAGAACAGTTTATGTGAACAAGGTACAGTAGTAGAGAACAGTTTATGTGAACACGGTACAGTAGTAGAGAACAGTTCATGAACAATGTAGAGTAGTAGAGAACAGTTTATGTGAACACGGTACAGTAGTAGAGAACAGTTTATGTGAACAAGGTACAGTAGTAGAGAACAGTTTATGTGAACACGGTACAGTAGTAGAGAACAGTTCATGAACAATGTAGAGTAGTAGAGAACAGTTTATGTGAACACGGTACAGTAGTAGAGAATAGTTCATGAACAATGTAGAGTAGTAGAGAACAGTTTATGAACAAGGTACAGTGGTAGAGAACAGTTTATGAACAAGGTACAGTGGTAGAGAACAGTTTATTAACAAGGTACAGTAGTAGAGAACAGTTTATGAACAAGGTACAGTGGTAGAGAACAGTTCATGAACAAGGTACAGTAGTAGAGAACAGTTTATGAACAAGGTACAGTGGTAGAGAACAGTTCATGAACAAGGTACAGTAGTAGAGAACAGTTTATGAACAAGGTACAGTGGTAGAGAACAGTTCATGAACAAGGTACAGTAGTAGAGAACAGTTTATGAACAAGGTACAGTGGTAGAGAACAGTTCATGAACAAGGTACAGTGGTAGAGAACAGTTCATGAACAAGGTACAGTGGTAGAGAACAGTTTATGAACAAGGTACAGTGGTAGAGAACAGTTTATGAACAAGGTACAGTGGTAGAGAACAGTTCATGAACAAGGTACAGTGGTAGAGAACAGTTCATGAACAAGGTACAGTGGTAGAGAACAGTTCATGAACAAGGTACAGATGTAGAGAACAGTTTATGTGAACAACACACACACACACACATACACATACACGTATACACACACACACACACACACCGCCCGGAAGTGTTTTAGTTCCCCCATTTGACCTGTGCTTGTCTCACACACTGTGTGTGTGACCTTGGCTTGGCCCGCTGGTAAAGTGGAGCGTAGGAGAGAGGGTGTGTGAGCAGCCAAGCGTACTCCTCCAGATTAGCAGGCTTTATTACTGCCACCGACCACAGCCTCTACAAATCCTCTTATTTCATTTTACCTCCCGCTACCTCTCTCTAACACACTTGCTCCCGCGCCCTCCTCTCTCCCTCACTTTTCTCTTTTTCTGCTCCCCCTGAACTCTCTCTTTCTCTCCTGTTCTCACACACTTTTTTCCCCCATTCCACTTTCACTTACTTGTTCTCCTTTCTCTCCCTCATGTGTTTCTGCCTTGCTGACATCTTTCTCAGCCTCTTATTCCCCCTATTCCTCATTCTTTGTTTGTCTCCCTCTACATTTTCCCTATACCTCCTCTTTCTTAGCCTTTCCTTCCCCTGCTCTCTTCCTCCCTCATTCTATTCAGTGTGATGAATCTGTAGACAGAGCCTAATAATTGTACTTCAGCCCAAGTGCTCATTTTTCTCCATGTTTGAAAGCCATGACAAGCAGCAGTTCTTTCTCTATCCACTTTCCTCTACTCTCTTTCTCCCTCGCTCTCTTTATTTCTCTCTTCCTCTCCCTCTCCCCTCTATTCCTCTCGTACAAAGGGGTGAATAGAATAACTGATGGTTTACAAGGTCATGCTGTCTAGTGAGGACACACAGGGGGTTTCTACAGGAGCTATGTCCTCCCAGGTGCCATGTTCAGCCTCACATATAGAGACAGAGGAAGTTCTGGATAGCACACAGCAATATATCTAGGGGGAAATAACCATGGTGCTCTCAAAGCTTAAGTAAAAGAATGTTCCCTTAAATTCCAGATACCTTTATCTTAAGATAGCTAGGTGACACAACCACATCAGTCAAATATACGAGACACGAACATTCCATTCCAGCTAACCAATGCAAAACAAATCAACATTTTCATACACAACTAAAATGTAGGGGAAATAATCTGAGAACATAATATTTTACACACACATGAAGCCATCATTTCTGGTGAAAGAACACAAATGTGAAAAGTTGGTGGATAAAGCGTTTTGGAAAGAAACTCTTCGTCTATTGACTGTTACATGTTCATTTCTGTAGAATATTACCCCAATCACACAACCACATAGCAGTGTTAAACGCAGCCTGTACAAGGAGTGCCAGAACACCCTGGGACTAAACATATGGGCTCCTCTAGAATATCCTCACCAATCTCAACCTCACGCATGCGCATATTCACTCTCACACACACACACACACACACACACACACACACACACACACACACACACACACACACACACACACACACACACACACACACACACACACACACACACACACACACACACACACACACACACACACACACACACACACACACACACACACACACACACACACACACACACACACACACACACACACGCTCTTTCTTGCTCGCTCCCTCCTCTTTCTCTTGGATCATGCTAGATTCCAAAAACTAGAACATGGTAACGCTGTACTGGATCATTTCATTGAGGAGACATTGTATCGACATAGTATGTGTGTGACTGTGTGGTGTGAGTCTGGTTAAGGTCTAGCTGGTGATGTGCTGTTCCACCTCAGGTATTTACATGTCAGAGAAAAGCATCTGGCAGAGTTACAGGGGACAGTCCCACTGCAGTAAACGCCAACGCCCCATACACACACACACACACACGCACAGCCTCGGCCCAGATCTCTATCTCATACCCCCCCACACACACTATAGTTAGTGAGGCAGCTTTCTGCACACATCAGCAGAATGTAAAGGGGCAGACAGCAGGATAAATAAAGACCAACATCACATCATTATGCCATTAATAACGCTGTTTAATCAACTACACAATTCAATATTGTCATGTCGATATTTTAACATAATTATGGTTTATGGCTGTAAATTACATATTTTATTTCAAACATTACATGAGTTAAATTAAATGAGGTTTTTGTCCAATAAGCACTTTCACAAAAACTAATATTTTTAGGGATGACGGGATATTCTGAAACTTGTGTAAATACACAGGCTTGCTTGACTGACAACAATTGAATTACTCTACAATAGCACTTAATAAATATCATTCATTCATTTTCATATGAGAGAGAGAGAGAGAGAGAGAGAGAGAGAGAGAGAGAGAGAGAGAGAGAGAGAGAGAGAGAGAGAGAGAGAGAGAGAGGGGAGAGAGAGTGTACAGTATATTTTCTCCCTCTCAGTAGATATGTATCGAGTTAGTCTTGTCCATAGAGGGCTTTAACATTGATTGTGATCATTAAATATATCCGTTTCAAATGGCAGCATGGCGTTCCAGATGTCAATACTACCAATATAAGCAACACAGACGTATTCAAATCAATCCGCCCATAAATATGAGGAGGGAAATGAATCTTATGGGAAATAAAAAAACGAAAAGGGAAAATAGCAGTCAGCCAGTACACATTACATTGCAATATAGATAAACATTCATTTAACAAATTGTTAATGTCTAAATGTTTGTATGCTATATTTTAGTTTCCTATTTTTAATTGTATAAATTATATTGATATTCAGTATGTATTGGATTCTCTTCTGATCTGCATCTACTCTTCAGAAGCATGATGGGAAGTATCTCGGCCTCATTTCTAAAATATATTTTGATGATTCATGATTCTACATCTCAGAGCATGATCAGTGTATGAATGTAAAGGATGATTCATGATTCTACATCTCAGAGCATGATCAGTGTATGAATGCAAAGGATGATTCATGATTCTACATCTCAGAGCATGATCAGTGTATGAATGTAAAGGATGATTCATGATTCTACATCTCAGAGCATGATCAGTGTATGAATGTAAAGGATGATTCATGATTCTACATCTCAGAGCATGATCAGTGTATGAATGTAAAGCATGATTCATGATTCTACATCTCAGAGCATGATCAGTGTATGAATGTAAAGGATGATTCATGATTCTACATCTCAGAGCATGATCAGTGTATGAATGTAAAGGATGATTCATGATTCTACATCTCAGAGCATGATCAGTGTATGAATGTAAAGGATGATTCATGATTCTACATCTCAGAGCATGATCAGTGTATGAATGTAAAGGATGATTCATGATTCTACATCTCAGAGCATGATCAGTGTATGAATGTAAAGGATGTAAAGGATCACAAATCATATTTTTGCACACATTGATGAATTCCCACAAGCATGTTTGAATTATTAATCACACGTTAAAAAAATGCATTCAACCACAATGAGAGATAAATAGAGGGATGGTGGGAGGGAGAGGTAGAGAGAGAGGAGAGAGAAAGAGAGACTGAGGGGCCTCGGGTGAGTCAAAGGATCAAGGTCTTCCTCAGAGACGAATGCTTTCCTCTCTTCTCCTCTCCTCTCCTTTCCTCTCTTCTCCTTTCCTCTGTTCTCTAAGCGTTGGGAGGAAGTGTAATGTATTGATTAACTATCAGATGATTCCGATAGGGCCTGATCAATAAGGCTTTGTATGAAAGCCAGGCAGGAACCTCCCTCTACAGTCAGAACACACGCACCCACACCCACACATGCAAACAAACACAATCATAGATCCATGGCAGCGATGCACTCCCAGAGGACATCTTAATGCTGTTTCCTCTTTGTTTGTTGTCTGCCCAGCATCTCACTCTCTCTCTCTCTCTCTCTTTCTCTCTCTCTTTCTCTCTCTCTCTCTCTCTCTCTCTCTCTCTCTCTCTCTCTCTCTCTCTCTCTCTCTCTCTCTGTCATTGACTGGTTATAGCGAGGGGCTTATATGCTGTTGATGTTTCACTCACTTCTTCTCTGAAGGAGCTCAGTGACATGCATCAATCAAATCAAATGATCAGTACTGTATGTGTGTGTGTGTGTGTGCATGTTGTGTGTATAGAGGGGAGAGGGGTGTAAGAGAGAGTCTCAGCTTGCTGCTTTAACCAGTTCGAGAGCAGAGGAAGATGGGTGCAAGGGGCTCAGCTGTAGCACTACTGCCCCTAGGGGCCACAGAAGGGGGTGCTGGATCTATAACTGGGTGTACCTCGTCCTCCTGTATCCCTCTCTCCCTGGGGATAGTGTGTGTTGCAGCCGGTCCTTACATGCCCCCACACACCCAAAAAATAAATATTTCTAAAAAGAATTGTAGAGCTTAGGGGATGGACGGTGTGTTGTTTCTTCTCTATCCTAGTGAGAGATTTCTTAATAAATTGCTCTAAATCTCCCTGTCCTCAATTCCTTTGGTGTTTGTGTTTGCGTGTGCAAGAGCAGCAACAAGACCGCTGTGGTGTACAGATTAGAACAGAACAGTTCATTGTGCTTCTACATATGAATTGCTTGCTGTTTGGGGTTTTTGGCTGGGTTTGTGTATACTCACTTTGTGAAATCTGATGATGTAAAAAGGGCCTTATAAATACATTTGATTTTTATATATTAGGGGAGAGTGGGGTAAGTTGAGCCATTTGTTTTTTACATTCAGCATCACTCCTTCAAAGGAAATATACAACGATATCTATATATATATTTCAGGATGTTGTGTATCGCTGGAAATAATCAGAATTCATGTAAACATAGCTTGTCCAAAAAAAGTGGTCTCTTGGCACAATTTCCTGCGGGTATGGGCCGCAGAACAGGGTAAGTTGAGCCACTTACTCAATTAATTGTAGTGAATTAAATATCACCACTAACTTTTTAAAACCGTGTCTCTTTATTTGCCAAACACAATTCAACAAAATCACAAATAGTTTTTGTATTTTAATCCACTTTTAACACAGGCTTAACACTTAACACTTTGTACTTTTTTAAACACTTTTAACACAGGCCCTGTTGTTACCTCATATCCCAGTGATAATGACTTTCATTACACCTGGGAAGAAAACTCTTACATTGGCTCAACTTACACCAAGGCAAACATTTTTACTATTAGCCCACACAGCTACAGGGATGTACTTTAATGCTAGGTTTAGGACATCATATGGATGCTTATAGAGGTCCCAACTGATATATAGAACAATCTTAAATGATCTACTTTGGTTTAAATACAAGCGCCATTAAACCTCTAATACAAATTCCTTTGATTTAGTGAAAATAGTTTTTTGGGGACTGAACTTGCTTACCACTTTTTCTATGTGGTTTCTTCCTTCACAGACTCCATTAAAAATGAGCATCTCTTCCTAAAAATTTGGTTACAATAAACATTTTGTGTATGGTTGCCTAGAAACAAAGGTGGCTAAACGTACCCCACTCTCCCCTACAGTGCTGAACTGCTGTTGAACATCATGCAGGGAACAAAGTAGTGTTTAACAGTGAGAGGGACTCTGTCAGGCATCAGCTGACTAACCAGTCGTGGGAATGATGCAGGTCAGCCATGTGATTGCTTGGTCAATGTGTCAATCACTCTTTGGCCCTTCCCAATGTTCCTGGTGGAGAGTAGTTCCGGGTCAAAGGGCGCTGTGCTGCTCACTGACCACAAGAAGCAGCCTTTCTAGGCCAATTCTGATTAGTCCCCTTCTCCCTAATATGTACACTCGTCTTGATTCCTTTCAATAGGATCCTGTCAACAGCGGGCAAGTATTGAAATGACCACAGACACATACGTACTACAACAAACAGTCTTTAATGAGTCCTTTCTCTTCCTATTCTTTACAGAAACCATGACAGAGGAATGGTGATGTCTTACCAACGTCGCTCCATGGCACCGGACTGCGACAAAGCACAACGTCCACACAACGTCTCCAAACCACCCATAAACCAACCAACAGTCCCTGTACAGAAGTCCAGACAGACCCAGTCACCCAACACTTTGTCTTTCATGACGAGATTATTGACAGAAACAAATTACAACAAAACCTAACACCCAAGAAAAAGAATTCATGTTTGATTCAACTACTAAAACTCCTGGATTCCCTCTTCCTCTGGCATCACCAGTAGCTACGGACGCAATTCTGACTCAACATGACAAAGATACAGTACCTCCTCATTGTAAATAGCATTTTGTAGAGTGTTCTATGTAATAATATGTAGGTTGGAGGTCTTTAACTGTAGAGGGGAGAAGTGATGACAGTGAGTCCCATTTAGCCCATGATGTGAATGTAAATAATATACAGTAGGGCCTCGTATGAAACAAAACTACTGCGTCTGTATATAGCCACGAAACTATACCTCTATGTATATAGGCATTACATTATACCTCCTTATTTCTCCTACCCCCCTTCAATCCCCCTAAACTAGCACAATGATACTCACCACTCCCTATATCTCTGTAGACAGACATAGAATAGATATATACAGGAGGAGACTAGAGGCACAGAGGGAAGATACACAGTGTGGGATGCAGGTGGCAACACACTGGAGTGAAAAACACAGGCCCACTTTGGCTGGAACTGGTGAACTCTCCCTGCCACAAAGACGGTCAGAGGGGATGTGTTGCCCCTCGGACCGTCTCTCTTCTCCTCTCCCTTTAGTGTTAAACTACCACAGTTCAACCTGTAGCCACAGTGTAGCTATTAGATAAGATGAATTTGTACATGTATTTTACTCCTTAGTGATGTGACGGGTCCAGTTCAAAGGTTTGGCAGTTTTCTACTTTCTACTCAATGTACAAACGTGATTGGTTTTCATCTCCACTCCCTCCCCCTCCATTCCTGATTGGCTAGTCCTCCTCGCTCCTCTAGTCCTGATGAGGCTGTTGATAGTCAGTGGGAATGTCCATCAGACGGCCTGTTGGCCCGAAGGACTCTCTGAGACCAGGCGCTCGCTTAGCTCCCACAGGCTGGCTGCAGTGGCCTGTTCTTTGGGCTGGTGGGGAGGGTAGGCAGCAGAATTAGTTGTTGAAGTACATACCTCCGAAACTCTCCAGCTCCGGAGCTACTGCACAGTACACTGTGGTGGCTGACCCCTGTTGCTGTGAACTCACAGACAGAGAGAAAGAGTGAGAGAGATACACACACAACATGGAGGACCCTGATCAACATTATCTTTGTGGGAGGAGAGGACCATCAGAGAGATACACAGAAACCCTCCCGTCTGCCAAGAGACAAATGAGATCCTGCCACTCTAAAGATGCTGCCAAGACCTCCACCAGAATAAACACACATCTGGGCTCAGCGACCCCCCCACCATCTTTCCTGCATGACCCCAGAGCATCTGTACGAGACAGAGGAGGAACTCCATACAAATGGAGAGAGACAGATAGAGATATCGAGAGGATAAACCCCAGAGACACCCCTCTCTGCCACAGCCCATAATGATGGGACAGTGTTACCATGGGGACCATGGCCCTGTATATATATTTATATACATATATTTATTTCTATATTGTGTGTGAACAGGACTGCTAACTATCCAGAGTGCATGCTGATGTATATGTGGTAAATACAATGCTAACTGTCCACAAAACAGCACAGATCTCCGCAAAAAAAAAAAAAAAAATACTACAATTTAAGAACGCCACAATCTCCATGGGATGGTGACAACTGTTCATTCAAATTTAAAGCAAACACACCAAAATATGTTGGACTTGCAATCTCTATAGCTGCAATATTTGGATGTTATTTTGTGGAGGTTTGCGCACCGCAAGGGCTGTTTTCTGGACAGAAGATGTGACCCACGGTGTTCTAGACTGGGGAGGAGGGAGCAGCTCTTCTCATTGCAGTGGAGAGCCAGAGGGTTCTATAAATAGACTGTATAAGAGAACATACAGTATATATGTGATGATTACACATCTGTTTCATGAGGGAAGTCAGACATGTGGCTTTTATTTCAGAGGTTTGCCAGGGTAAAGAGAGGTATACACCCCTTAAGAGTAATATGAGTAATATGTTGAGAATAGTGTTCTTGTAAACACACACACACACACACACACACACACACACACACACACACACACACACACACACACACACACACACACACACACACACACACACACACACACACACACACACACACACACACACACACACTATATACATGCATGCACACACTCGTAAACCCCACTGCCCCTTACCCATCTCTCTTCTCTCAGACAACAGACAACCCTCCCTACCCTATACTCTCTAATTAAGTGGGAAATGACTTCTGTATTTCTCAGTTTAACATCTCAAATCCAGTATTCCGTAGTCTGTAGTCAAACTGTACTGAGACATGCCTCCCTAATTACCGTCACAGTTGGTAATTAGGAGCGGAGAGGGGGAACGAGAAGGAGAGAGAGAGCGACAGGAAGAGAGATTCCACTGCATTTGAAACAGACGTCAGAGAGAATTACAGCCAGAAGTCAGGCACTCAGAGGGATCTTTCATATAGCCCTGCTGCTGGCTAAAAGCTGCTGTGATGTTGTGAGAAGAGACTGTTCCGGAGCTGACTTCTATAGACACACATTAAATAGTTATCCCTGGCTCACTGCTATTTATCTACAAATGAGACTGGTGGAGAGCACTGATGAAAGACAGCAGAGCACTGTTTAGTGCAGTGCACTGGCACAGCAGCAAAAGCCTGTACACACACACACACACACACACACACACACACACACACACACACACACACACACACACACACACACACACATATACACCCACTTCAAAGGCCCAGCCTCATTGAGACTCATTTTAGCATCAGCAGTCCAAGCTGGCAGAGCTTAACACAGGAATAGACACACATACTGAAAAATGCCCAAACTGCTCCGGCGCGCACACACACTGACACTCATTAAAATCTAGAAAGACACACTCTCACACACACCCATTCACAGAATAAAGTGCATGCACACTTACACACTCTCATTGAGAAATACAGACACACTAAACAAACTTCCTACTCAGTGTTGGTAGTAGCAGATTGAGGCAGTTAGAAACAGCAGATGAAACAACTGCATCTCTCTGCTGTCTCCCTCCCTGCCAGCACACTGATAACTCTACACACCTCACAGGACTGGCATATCAAAGGCTTACAAATGTCAGTCAGTGTCTAACAGACACCCAGACCCAGACATGCACACTTCAAAAGCAGGGTTGCACATCATTTAGCTAACTCTCAGTTAAGGTATTTGCTTTAGAGACCTACACACAAACTCATTGAAAGATGGAATATATTTGCCTGCTCATTTCACTCTGCTTCCAAGGTCCTCGTTTTCACACTGTTTTAGGTAAAGGGTGGTCAAGCAATACATTGGAATGATTTACACCTGACCTGAAAATACTACACTGCACAGCTGTGGACTCTGTGTGCTCTGAGGGAAACTGTGCACACAGCAGAGAGAAAGGGAGGGAAGGAGAATTGAGGAGAGAGTGAGTGTGTGTACACAGGGGTTATCTTCTTGGTGTTTAGCGCTGCCCTCTCACTACTTGACCTGGTGACCCCTGTAATAGATAAACCTGATGAGATTAGACATTAACAAGCTGAACCATCCACCACCAGTGTCTGTCTGTCTGTCTGTCTGTCTGTCTGTCTGTCTGTCTGTCTGTCTGTCTGTCTGTCTGTCTGTCTGTCTGTCTGTCTGTCTGTCTGTCTGTGTCTGTCTGTCTGTCTGTCTGTCTGTCTGTCTGTCTGTCTGTCTGTCTGTCTGTCTGTCTGTCTGTCTGTCTGTCTGTCTGTCTGTCTGTCTGTCTGTCTGTCTGTCTGTCTGTCTGTCTGTCTGTCTGTCTGTCTGTCTGTCTGTCTGTCTGTGTCTATCTATCACAGGACGAGAGAGAGAGAGAGAGCAGGAGAATGGGCTGGGTCAAAGACATGCACACACAAACCTCATACAAACCTCACACAAACGTCACACTCACGCACACACTCACACACACGCACGCACACACACGCTCTCTGATTTAAACACTCTTATACACTCTCACAGACACACCCACTCATTCACTCCAGACATGTACAGTAACCCAACAGATGTGTTGTATAATCATGTAAATTATAGATAATACCTTTACATTTTAGGCATTGACCAACCAATGTCTCTTTCTGTTTTTATACTAGTATCTTGTCAATGTCAATTCTGATTCTGAAATACATAGTTTTACAGAGAAATGGCTCCGTTTTCTTAGGGTTGTTATGTTCGTGTTAGACCGACCTGACCACCACACACTGGTGAGTGGAGAGGAGAGGGTTACACCAACTGTCCCCTAGACAGTACACAAATAACCAGAACTGAAAAGAGGGAATAGGGAGAAGACTAAAATCACTCCCGCAATATGCTAAAAATGTAGCAGGGTCCTAGCCAACCAGAGCGTCTCCAATACATTTACACAGAAACCCAACCTCTGCATAGGGAGAATCTATATGCTTTAAGAGATGGAAAAACAGGCACTAAATCAGCAGTAGTAACCTGACTCTGTCTGGCCAGAACCCTTACTGCTCTGGAAACTGGTCCCGGATCACATTTATGTCTTCCAATTTTCAAAATAATGAAAATATACTTTGGAAAGTATTGTGCAACATTTAACAGTTAAACAGCCACAATTCGGGCCTCCCGAGTGGCGCAGCGGTCTAAGGCACTGCATCACAATGCTAGAGGCATCAGTACAGATCCGGGTTCGATCCCGGGCTGTATCACAGCCGGGAGACCCATGAGGCGGCACACAATTGGCCCAGCATTGTCCGTGTTAGGGGAGGGTTAGGCCGGCTGGGATGTCCTTGTCCCATCGTGCTCTAGAGACTCCTTGTGACGGCCGGGCACATGCACGCTGACTTTGTTCGCCAGCTGTATGGTGTTTCCTCTGACACATTGGTGCGGCTGACTTCCGGGTTAAGCAGTGTGTCAGCAGTGTGGTCTGGCGAGGTCGTGTTTCGGAGGACGCATGGCTCTCGAGCTTTGCCTCTCCCGAGTCCATACGGGAGATGCAGCAATGGGACAAGACTGTAACTACCAATTGGATACCAGGAAATTATGGAGAAAAGAGGGTTAGTTTTTTTTCCTCCGAAAACAGCTAAAGGTATTTGTATTGAAAAGCAAGGTGGGAGAGAACAGAGATAGTAGTGTTGAAGCAGTTTACTGTATCTCAGTTATTTGGCGTTATCTTCATAGTATTTCATGTTACTGTGGTGATCTTTAACCATGTCCAATCACTCTGCTTGTATACTACAACAATAATAAAACAAGCATTGTGCTATTTGTTAGCATAGGGGTATTGTACCAGAGAAAAAAACAGGTCTGAAAAAACATGTTTTCTTTCTGCCTCTTCAAGGTTGTGCTCTGTCATTCTGTCTCTGATAATATGCGTGACACTGTACCCAGACGTCTGTAGTTATGTAATTGACCTCTAACCCCTGACCCCTGACCTGTAAATACACCCAGTACTGTAGAGCAGTCTGTTTTTGTCCCATCCCGTCCTGTCCTGTCCTGTATATAAGAACATGTAAATATCAAACAGCTATGCATGCTGAAACTCTAGCACTTCTTTCAGGTACTTTTATAATCCCAAACTTCTCATATGGCATGTGCTGAAAATCAACTATAAAAAAAAAGTAATTAAAAAAATGAAAAGAGAATAATAAAAAAGAACCAGACGATGATATCCTGGACAACGTGTGACGTCTTACAGTTTTCTTACTCCTGTGGGTGGTTCTCTTCTGTTCCTTTAACTGTCATTCTTACTGTGGTCGAACCGTTCTGGTCAAGGTTCTGTTCAGTTGTGTTGATGTGGGAAGGGTTGAAGCAAAGCAGAGAGGCAATCCAATCTGTACACTGTTACCAACTAAAGCCTGGTTAAGTGGCTGCGTCCACAACTATCGCCGGAGAGCATACTCCTTTACTCCTTTACTCTGGTGAAGAGAGCAGACAGGGGAAATGGATTGTGGTGTGGTCTTGTTCTTTTTTTATAGATCAAGAATTGGAACTGTGTAGGCTACAGAACAAGCTTACATGATAAAAGGGTCACTGAAACTAGGACCAGTATATGAGATTTGCCACAGCCCTAGGACCCAGCCTGTCTGAGATAACTGTCTAACATGAAGATCTATCTATGCCATGAAGGAGAAGATAGGACTCCAACAGGACTGTGTGCTTTTGTTGATCCTTGTGGAATGTTTATTTCCAACCCCATGGCGTTCACAATAGATGGAAGTGTGTGATTGTTAATCTGTGCTAAAGATATTTTACATTTAATAAATTATCATTGTAACAAAAACACATCTGCTTGCTTGTCGTCTCTCGCCCGTGTTTGCGTAATATATATATATATATATATATATATATATATATATATATATATATATAGAGAGAGAGAGAGAGAGAGAGAGAGAGACAGAGAGAGAAAATAAAAGATTGTTCAGCACAACAACACCTGCTCAACCAGACCCAGAGAGCTGAAGGTGGAGCGAGACATGTCTGCACTCTGGACTGTGGTGAGACAACATCGACAGGAGAAGGAGCAGAGGAGGGAGAAGAACAAAGGACTAGAGGAGTGCTGGAGGAGAGTGCTGGAGGAGAGTGCTGGAGGAGAGTGCTGGAGGGGAGAGTTGGAGGAGAGAGCTGGAGGAGAGAGCTGGAGGAGAGAGCTGGAGGAGAGAGCTGGAGGAGAGTGCTGGAAGAGAGTGCTGGAGGAGAATGCTGGAGGAGAGGGTGAGGCAGATGATGTGTGACAGAGAACATCCCATTAGAGAGCTGGCCACTCCCGCAGAGAAGACAGCAGAACAGCCCACCTCAGATCCTGACAAAAGTCTCGACACCAGAGCAGAACAGTTCACCCCAGTCCCAAGCCCAGGGGATCCCATCCACTCTGAGCAGCCCCTCTGTCAGCCCCCCCCCCCACACACACACACACACCCACTGAGGACATACACAAGTCACAGATTGTACTCTATTTGGCCTCAAATGGGAAATATATATAAGAACATTTACTTTTTCCCAAACACACAGTGTCTAAACTCTGGTGTCCAAACAGGCACAAATGACCTGCTCTCAGGCACAAATGACCTGCTCTCAGGAACAAATGACCTGCTCTCAGGAACAAATGACCTGCTCTCAGGAACAAATGACCTGCTCTCAGGCACAAATGACCTGCTCTCAGGCACAAATGACCTGCTCTCAGGCACAAATGACCTGCTCTCAGTCACAAATGATCTGCTCTCAGGCACAAATGACCTGCTCTCAGGCACAAATGATCTGCTCTCAGGCACAAATGACCTGAGAGTACAGCAGGAAAGTAAAGCCACAGCACTCAAGGGAGTGAAGTCAGGCGCACAAGTGGTTATCTCCACCCTGCTACCACGAAAAGACTTCCACCCTGCTACCACGAAAAGACTTCCACCCTGCTACCACGAAAAGACTTCCACCCTACTACCACGCAAAGACTTCCACCCTGCTACCACAAAAAGACTTCCACCCTACTACCATGAAAAGACTTCCACCCTGCTACCATACAGGGGGTAAACGAAAGTATTTCCCGTGACTGTGCCTCAAAACCAACGACTAACAACATTGGACACTTTATGGAACACAAGGCCTTTACTATCTCATCCTGGAATATCCAAGGCGTGAGGTCATCTGACTAAAGTGGACTTCACCAAAGAAATGAGAAATACAGACATCCTACAAGAAACATGGTGTAGAGGATATGGACCCACTGGTTGCCCTCTAGGTTACAGAGAGCTGGTAGTCCCATCCACCAAACTATCAGGTATGAAACAGGGAAGGGACTCAGGGGGGTATGCTCATTTGGTATAGAGCAGACCTAACTCACTATTAAATTAATCAAAGCAGGAACATTTTACATTTGGCTAGAAATTCAAAAGGAAAGTACCTCAACAGAGAAAAATGTCCTCCTGTGTGCTGCCTATTTCGCTGCACTAGAATCCCGATACTTTAATGAAGACAGCTTCTCCATCCTGTAGGGGGAAATCAATCATTTCCAGGCCCAGGGACATGTATTAATCTGTGGGAACCTAAATGAGAGTTTGTTCTTAACTGACTTACCGAATTAAATAAAGGTTAAATAAAAAAATTAACCTGACACACAGGGGGACAAACACCTACCTGAAGGTGACAGCATTCCCTCCTCCATATGCTCCCTTAGGCTCAACTATGACAGCATAACCAACAAAAACAGGTCACAACCTGCAGCTCTGTCACACGCTGGGATGCACATTGTCAATGGTTGGCTTCGAGGAGACTCCTACAGTAAGTACACCTATAACTCATCTCTTGGAAGTAGTACTGTAGACTACTTTATCACTGACCTCAACCCAGAGTCTCTCAGAGCGTTCACAGTCAGCCCATTGACACCACTATCAGATGAAAGCAAAATCACAGTCTACTTGAACAGAGCAATACACAAGCATGAGGCATCAGAGCAAAAGGAACTGAATAATATTGAGGAATTCTATAGATGGAAGGAAAGTAGTATGGAAACCTACAAAAAAAAGAGTTAGGCAACAACAAATTCAATCCCTTCCACCCCTAGACAACTTCCTGGACAAAACATTTCACTGTAATAGTGAAGGTGTAAACTTGGCAGTAGAAAACCTAAACAGTATATTTGACCTCTCAGCTTCCCTATCTAATCTAAACATTTCAAGGTGAAAACCTAAGAAAATTAACAACAAAAACAAATGGTTTGATGAAGAATGCGAAGACCAAAGAAAGAAATTGAGAAACCTATCCCCCCAAAACCCAGAGACCCATAAAACCTGAGTCTACGCATTCACTATAGTGAATCACTAGAACAATACAGAAATACACTACGGAAAAAGAAGGAACAGCACGTCAGAAATCAGCTCCAATGTAAATGAAGAATCCATAGACTCTAACCACTTCTGGGAAAATTGGAAAACACAAAACAAACAACAACACAAAGTGTTATCTATCCGAAATGGAGATGTATGGGTAAACCACTTCCCCAGTCTTTTTGGCCCTATAAAAATATAACATATAGCATAAGCATACATGATCAAATACAAATCTTAGAATCAACTATTAAAGACTACCAGAACACACTGGATTCTCCAATTACATTGAAGCAACTAAAGAAAAAAATACAAAGCCTTCAACCAAAAAAAGGCCTTTGGTGTTGATGGTATCCTAAATTAAATGACAAAATATACGGACCACAAATTCCAATTGGCTATACTTTTTAACATCATCCTCAGCTCTGGCATCTTCCCCAATATTTGTAACCAAAGACTGATCACCCCAATCCAAAAAAGTGGAGACAAATTTGATCCCAATAACTACAGTACCGTGGGATATGCGTCAACAGCAACCTTGGGAATATCCTCTGCATTATCATTAACAGCAGACTTGTACATTTCCTCAATGAAAACAATGTGCTGAGCAAATATCAAATTGGCTTTTTACCAAATTACCGTATGACAGACCACGTTTTCAACTTGCACACCCTAACTAACAAAGAAACAAAACAAAGGCAAAGTCTTCTCATGCTTTGCTGATTTCCAAAAAGCTGTTGACTCAACTTGGCATTAGGTTCTACTATACAAACTGATGGAAAGTGTTGACGGGGGTAAAACATATCCCCAACCAAGGAAGGCCTACAGCAGCACCTAGATCTTCGGCACAGATTCTGTCAGACCTGGGCCCTGACAGTGAATCTCAGCAAGACAAAAATAATGGTGTTCCACAAAAGGTCCGGTTGCAAGAGCACACAAAAAACATTACATGCCTCAGCCTAAACATCAGCGCCACAGGTAACTTCCACAAAGCTGTGAATGATCTGTGAGACAAAGCAATAAGTGCCTTATATGCCATCAAAAGGAACATAAAATACTTCTATCAGTTATACAATCCATTTCCCTTTATGGTTGTGAGGTCTGGGTTCCGCTCACCAACCAAGAATTCACAAAATGGAACAAACACCAAATTGAGACTGCATGCATAATTCTTAAAAAATATCATCTGTGTACAACGTAAAAGTGCATCAGTAGAGGTGACTCAAAGCTGGGACCGAGAGACAGCTTCCATCTCAAGGCCATCAGACTGCTAAACAGCAATCACTAACTCAGAGAGGCTGCTGCCTACATTGAGACCCAATCACTGGCCACTTTAATAAATGGATCACTAGTCACTTTAAACAATGACACTTTAAATAATGCCACTTCAATAATGTTTACATACCTTACATTACTTATATCACATGTATATACTGTATTTTATACCATCTATTGCACCTTGCCTATGCCGCTTGGCCATCGCTCATCCATATACTTACATGTACATATTCTCATTCACCCCTTTAGATTTGTGTGTCTTAGGTAGTTGTTGGGGAATTGTTATATTACTTGTTAGATATTACTGCACTGTCAGAACTAGAAGCACAAGCATTTCACCACGCTCACATTAATATCTGTTAACCATGTGTATGTGACCAATACAATTTGATTTGGTTTGAAAACACCCAATAATGCATGCAGAGCAGAATTAGGCCGATACCCACTGATGATCAAAATCCAGGAAAGAGCTGTTAAATTCTACAACCCACTAAAAGGAAGTGATTCTCAAACCTTCCATAACAAAGCCATCACCTACAGAGATATGAATCTGGAGAAGAGTCCCCTAAGCAAGTTGGTCCTGGGGCTCTGTTCACAAACACAAACAGACCCCACAGAGCCCTAGGACAGCAACACAACCAAATCATGAGAAAATAAAAAGATAATGACTTGACACATTGGAAAGAATCAACAAAAAAACTGAGCAAACCAGAATGCTATTTGGCCCTTAACAGAGAGTACACAGTGGCAGAATACCTGACCACTGTGACTGACCCAAATTTAAGTAAAGCTTTGACTATCTACAGACTCAGTGAGCATAGCCTTGCTATTGAGAAAGGCCACGGTAGGCAGACCTGGCTCTCAAGAGAAGAAAGGCTATGTGCACATTGCCCACAAAATGAGAGGGAAACTGAGCTGCACATCCTAACCTCCAGCAAAATGTATGACCATATCAGAGACACATATTTCCCTCAGATTACACAGACCCACAAAGAATTTGAAAACAAACTCAATTTCGATAAACTACAATATATTTTGGGTGAAATACCAGTGTGCCATCAAAGTAGCAACATTTTGTGACCTGTTGCCACAATAAAAGGGCAACCAATGAAGAACAAACACCATTGTAAATACAACCCATACAGTGCCTTGTGAAAGTATTCGGCCTCCTTGAACTTTTTGAGACTGAGACTATCACAGCGCAGGTGCATTTATACAGAGACTTGATTACACACAGGTGGATTGTATTTATCATCATTAGTCATTTAGGTCAACATTGGATCATTCAGAGATCCTCACTGAACGTCTGGAGAGAGTTTGCTGCACTGAAAGTAAAGGGGCTGAATCATTTTGCACGCCCAATTTTTCAGTTTTTGATTTGTTGAAAAAGTTTGAAATATCCAATAAATGTCGTTCCACTTCAAGATGGTGTCCCACTTGTTGTTGATTCTTCACAAAAAAATACAGTTTTATATCTTTATGTTTGAAGCCTGAAATGTGGCAAAAGGTCGCAAAGTTCAAGGGGGCCGAATACTTTCGCAAGGCACTGTATTTATGTTTATTTATTTCCATTTTGTACTTAATTATTTAATTATTTGCACATAATATAACATTTTATGACATTCTTTTTTCTTTTGGAACTTTTGTGAGTAATTTTCACTGTTCATTTATTTTTTACTTTTGTTTATTATCTATTTCACTTGCTTTGGCAATGCAATTGGCAATGTTTCCCTTGCAAATAAAGCCATGGAGGCTCCTCAGAGGAGGAAGAGGAGGACCATCCTCCTAAGTTAATTTCAGAAACATATAAAGTTATCATTTTTATATAAAACTATACGAAATATATTCACGTCACTAAATAATTGATTTAAACATACTGTTTTGCAATGAATGTCTACAGTAGCCTCAGCAGCACCATGGTGTAGCCAGATGACAGCTAGTTTCCATCCTCCTCTGGGTACATTAACTTCAATACAAAACCTAGGAGGCTCATGGTTCTCACCCACTTCCAGAGACTTACACAGTAAATCTGAAACTTCCGGAGGACGTCCATCAACCTATCAGAGCTCTTGCAGAATGAACTGACATGTTGTCCACCAAATCAAAGTATCAGAGACTTAATCTAGTACTGAAAGCATAAGCTACAGCTAGCTAGCACTACAGTGCATAAAATGTGGTGAGTGAGAGAGTTATATTTTGTTGTATTTTTTTCACTTTCAATTTCACTTAGCTATCGAATGCAGCTAGTCTACTAAAACACCCTACACAAAAAAGAGAGGAATGCTATGTTAGCGAGCTGGCCATTGCTATCCAACACTGGAACACTTCCAAGTCAAGGTAAGCTTTTGGTTTTATAAATGTATTGCCACCAGGACTAGCCGTTGTAAATGCTAAACTGAATGCTGACTGTACTGCATGATTGTAGCGGGTTTATTAACACATTTTTTGGTGCACTGAACTCTACAAGCAAAGGTCAAAATTGAGAGGAAGAGAGCGAGTAGATGTGAGAATGAATTATACAACGAGCAAAGTGATCCTACTGTTTGTGAGTGGCTGCTATGAAGGTGAACAGTATTTGCGTGTGATAAGGGGTGAATTCATTCTGACGATTCTGTTGAAAAAAGTTTCTTATGTGTAAGCAAATGAGAAAAAACATACCTGAATTTGTCCAATAGAAACTTGTTTGCAACTGTTGGACTAATAACTACACATGAGATCAGCTAGATGCAGGCAAGAGTATGCAAGGCGGTCTTGAAACTGTCTTTCACCTTCATTACTATTATTCTGCTCTCGACCTGTGCAACTACATTGTAACACTTTCATTCATAGGCTAGGTTGTAGCAACCTCATGTTGGGTATTGAAAAAATGTGAATATCATGTGGTATCTTAAACCTATCGATGTTACATTTAGCTGGGTGAATAGAATTTGAATGACAGTCATCCAATGTGCTGTAATAGAAATAAGCCCATGCTCCTAATCGTCCTCCCTCATCTTAAATGACACTGACCGCCACTGGAGTGTGTTTGCCCTAGCCCTAAGCGGCGTTAGCCTCCGCGAGCCGACAG
Organism: Oncorhynchus gorbuscha; assembly: GCF_021184085.1. Taxonomy (NCBI): domain Eukaryota; kingdom Metazoa; phylum Chordata; class Actinopteri; order Salmoniformes; family Salmonidae; genus Oncorhynchus; species Oncorhynchus gorbuscha. Next base: position 37,441,764 of record NC_060174.1, read on the forward strand.
CCCATCTGAGCGTGCCCGTCCAGCTGTGAGGGGAATCCTGGGTAACGCGGTCCAGTCAGATAAACAGCCTGGCCCTCCATTCTGCCTGACCAACCAACCGCAAGGGGAGGGATCAACACCACAAACAGACCTCCAAAACACCCCAACGGTCCCCCTCAAGACTCCACAGTCACCCCATAACCTCAGCACACTAACGCATAAGCGCAGCCATCCCCACCCCTGGAAACAAATGGCCTGTCCAGCGTAATGCTGTTCTTGCCATTCTAATGGGGGAGCCCTCTAAGGCACTGGCCTCTGCTCCTCAGTATGTTTTACACTCTATTAAAGAGCCGTCATTAGCCCCTAGGCCTGCTGGGTAATACAGAGCCCTGGGCAGCCTACTCCCCTGAGGGCCATTAGGGACAGGATGGAGAGACCACACACCTAACACTGGCTCCCCCTGTCTCCACATCTCTCCATCTGAAGAACATTAGAGAATGGAGAGGCAGTATACCTCCAGCCCCTGCTACAGCTGCCCCCTCGTCTACCCTCTCTGTTTGCCACACTCCACCATCTCTTCCTCACGTCCAACTCCTGCAGCGTGTGTGTGGGAGGTGTGGGAACATATGCTTATCTGGTGAACAAAGGGAGGTAAGAAAGAGCGAGGAGAGGAAAGAGTAGGGAAGAAGGGGATGAGACAAGGGGGGACAAAATTAGAAAGAAAGGAGGAGAGGAGAAAAGAAAGGAGGGTTTTGGGAAACGATGAGTGTGAGAAGGACTTGGGTGGTGACTGTGAAACTCCTTTTTATCTTGGGAGAGGACTTGTGAGGTGATGGGCTTCAGCTAGTTATTGTCTCCTAATAAAAGCAACATATGCCAATACAATAAAAGGCCTTATTGGACAGCTCTTCATTAAAGAGTGGCAGTAAAGAGAGAGGAGCTCTGGCACAGGGAGGAGATTAAAAGGCCTGGTCTGAATGGGAAAATAGGAGTTTCTCCATAGAATGGCACTATGGGGGCATGTAGGACTATAAAACAGCTGAATTAAACATGAAAAGGACTGGACGCTTTATTGGGCATGATCTCTCACTCTCTCACTCCCTCCTCTTACTCCCACTCTTCCTCACTTTCTCTTCTAACCTCTCTCTCTTTCTCCCTGTCACTCCCTCTCTTTCCCACGTCTACGTCCCTTATAAGAGCCTCTTTAACTTTTACAGATGCACCATTGAGAGCATTCTGTCGGGCTGCATCACCGCCTGGTATGGTGCATCACCGGGGGCACACTGCCTGCCCTCCAGTACATCTACAGCACACAGTGTCAAAGGAAGGCAAAGAGATCTTTAAGGACCTCAGTCACCCAAGCAATAGACTGTTCACTATCGTCCGACAGACGGAGACAGCACTGGTGCATCAGAGACAAGACCGAGAGACAAAAAAACATCTTCTATTACTAGACCATCAAACTGTTGAACAGCTTCTATTACCATCAGACTGTTGAACAGCTTCTATCACCAGACCATCAGACTGTTGAACAGCTTCTATTACCATCAGACTGTTCAACAGCTTCTATTACCATCAGACTGTTCAACAGCTTCTATTACCATCAGACTGTTGAACAGCTTCTATTACCATCAGACTGTTCAACAGCTTCTATTACCATCAGACTGTTCAACAGCTTCTATCGCCATCAGACTGTTCAACAGCTTCTATTACCATCAGACTGTTGAACAGCTTCTATTACCATCAGACTGTTCAACAGCTTCTATCACCAGACCATCAGACTGTTGAACAGCTTATATCACCAGACCATCAGACTGTTGAACAGCTTCTATTACCATCAGACTGTTGAACAGCTTCTATCGCCATCAGACTGTTCAACAGCTTCTATTACCATCAGACTGTTCAACAGCTTCTATTACCATCAGACTGTTCAACAGCTTCTATCACCAGACCATCAGACTGTTGAACAGCTTATATTACCAGACCATCAGACTGTTGAACAGCTTCTATTACCATCAGACTGTTGAACAGCTTCTATTACCAGACCATCAGACTGTTGAACAGCTTCTATTACCAGACCATCAGACTGTTCAACAGCTTCTATTACCATCAGACTGTTGAACAGCTTCTATTACCATCAGACTGTTGAACAGCTTATATTACCAGACCATCAGACTGTTGAACAGCTTCTATTACCAGACCATCAGACTGTTCAACAGCTTATATTACCAGACCATCAGACTGTTGAACAGCTTCTATTACCAGACCATCAGACTGTTCAACAGCTTCTATTACCATCAGACTGTTGAACAGCTTCTATTACCATCAGACTGTTGAACAGCTTCTATCACCAGACCATCAGACTGTTCAACAGCTTCTATTACCATCAGACTGTTCAACAGCTTCTATTACCAGACCATCAGACTGTTCAACAGCTTCTATTACCATCAGACTGTTGAACAGCTTCTATTACCATCAGACTGTTGAACAGCTTCTATCACCAGACCATCAGACTGTTCAACAGCTTCTATTACCATCAGACTGTTAAACAGCTTCTATTACCAGACCATCAGACTGTTCAACAGCTTCTATTACCATCAGACTGTTCAACAGCTTCTATCACCAGACCATCAGACTGTTCAACAGCTTCTATTACCATCAGACTGTTCAACAGCTTCTATTACCATCAGACTGTTCAACAGCTTCTATTACCATCAGACTGTTCAACAGCTTCTATCACCAGACCATCAGACTGTTCAACAGCTTCTATTACCATCAGACTGTTCAACAGCTTCTATTACCATCAGACTGTTGAACAGCTTCTATCACCAGACCATCAGACTGTTGAACAGCTTCTATTACCATCAGACTGTTCAACAGCTTCTATCACCAGACCATCAGACTGTTGAACAGCTTCTATTACCATCAGACTGCACAACAGCTTCTATCGCCATCAGACTGTTCAACAGCTTCTATTACCATCAGACTGTTGAACAGCTTATATCACTAGACCACCAGACTATTGAGCAGCTTCTATTACCATCAGACTGTTCAACAGCTTCTATTACCAGACCATCAGACTATTGAACTGCTTCTATTACCATCAGACTGTTCAACAGCTTCTATTACCAGACCATCAGACTGTTGAACAGCTTCTATCACCAGACCATCAGACTGTTGAACAGCTTCTATCACCAGACCATCAGACTGTTCAACAGCTTCTATTTCCATCAGACTGTTCAACAGCTTCTATCACCAGACCATCAGACTGTTGAACAGCTTCTATTACCATCAGACTGTTCAACAGCTTCTATTACCATCAGACTGTTCAACAGCTTCTATTACCAGACCATCAGACTGTTCAACAGCTTCTATTACCAGACCATCAGACTGTTCAACAGCTTCTATTACCAGACCACCAGACTGCTGAACAGCTTCTATCACCAGACCATCAGACTGTTGAACAGCTTCTATCACCAGACCCCTCAGACTGTTGAACAGCTTCTATCACCAGACCCCTCAGACTGCTCAACAGCTTCTATTACCAGACCATCAGACTGCTGAACAGCAATCACTTGCCGTCTACCAGGTGATGCACACTCACTCACACAACACACACACAAACGATCAAACACACACACACACACACACACACACACACACACACACACACACACACACACACACACACACACACACACACACACACACACACACACACACGTTATAGAGACATTGAACCACTGGTCACTTCCCGTTTCAAGTACTATATCCTCTGACGAAAGCTGTGAGGCTGATACGTAAGCTTATTAAAGATCAGCGATACTATCAAGAGCAGTGAGCGGTTTCCTTTTTCCTTCATCTTGTTCAACTGTTGCCTGCTCAGATGTGCGAGTACCTTTTGAAATACTATATCCCCGACATAGCTCATTCTAATATTTCTAATACTGATTTTGTGTCACTGATCTACACACAATACCCATAATGTCAAAGTGGAATTTTGTTTAGCCAACATTTGAGAAATAAATAAAACATTTCAAGCTGAAACATCTTCATTCAATAAGTATTCAACCCCTTTGTCATGGCCTAAATTAGTACAATGTGTTTAAGAAATTGCATGGACTTATTCTGTGTTCAATAATAGTGGTTAACACAAGTTTTTAATGACTACCCCATCTCTGTACCCCACATCTGTAAGGTCTCTCAATCGAGTAATTGTAACGGTTGCCGTCTGGAGATAGAGAGGACCAAAGCGCAGCGTGGTTAGTGTTCATCATTTTAATGGAAAACTGAACACTTCAAAACAACAACGTGACAACCGAAACAGTTCTATCTTGTGCAGACACACAAAGACTGAAAATAACCACCCACAAACCCCAACAGAAAACAGGCTACCTAAATATGGTTCCCAATCAGAGACAATGACTAACACCTGCCTCTGATTGAGAACCATATCAGGCCAAACAAGAAACCCAACCTAGAAACACAAAACATAGAATACCCACCCAACCCAACTCACGTCCAACAGATTCAACAACAAAGACCGTGAGGTTTTTCAATGCCTCACAAAGGAGGGCATGTGTAAAAAAAATATTCAAAAGCAGAAGCTGAATATCCCTTTAAGCATGCTGAAGTTATTAATTAGGCTTTGGATTAGATACAGGTGTCCTTCCAAACTCAGTTGGCGGAGAGGAAGAAAACTGCTCAGGGATTTCACAATGATCAATGTGATTTTAAAACAGTTACAGAGTTTAATGGTTGTGATATGAGAAAAGCTAGTTACTCCACAATACTAGCCTAAATGACAGAGTGAAAGTAGGAAGCTTGTACATAATACAAAATGTTCAAAAACATGCATCCTGTTTGCAACAAGGCAAATAATACTGAAATACTAATACTGAAATAAATTTGGCAAAGAAAGGAACTTTTTGTCCTGAATAGAAAGTGTTGGGGCAAAACCAACACAACACATCACTTAGTACCACTCAGCATATTTTAAAGCATGATGGTGGCTGCATCATGTTATGGGTATGCTTGTCATTGGCAAGGACTAGGGTTTTTTGTGGGATAAAAATAAATGGAATACAAGCACAGGAAAATAAGCACAGGCACAATCCTACAAGGAAACCTGGTACAGTCGGTTCTCCAGCAGACACTGGGAGACAAAATCACATTTCAGCAGGACAATAACCTAAAACACAAGGCCAAATCTACATTGTAGTTGCTTACCAAGACGTCATTGAATGTTTCTGAGTGGCCTCGTTACAGTTTTTACTTAGATCGGCTTGAAAATATATGGCAAGACTTGTAAAGGACTGTCTAGGAATGATCAACAATCAACTTGACAGAGGAATCTTTTAAAGAATAATGGACTAATATTGTACAATCCAGGTGTGCAAAGCTCTTAGAGATTTACCCAGAAAGACTCACAGCTGTAATCGCTGTCAAAGGTGCTTCTATAAAGTATTGACTCAGTGGTGTGAATACTTATGTAAATTAGATACAGTTGAAGTCGGATGTTTACATATACTTACTCTACTATTATTCTGACATTTCACATTCTTAAAATAAATTGGTGATCCTAACTGACCTAAGACAGGGAATTTTTACTAGGATTAAATGTCAGGAATTGTGATAAACTGAGTTTAAATATATTTGGCTAAGGTGTATGTAAACTTCTGACTTCAACTTCCTTATTTCATTTGCAAACATTTCTAAAGACATGCTATCACGCCTTCATTATTGGGGTATTGTATGTAGAGAGAGAAAAAATATTTAATACATTTTTATGTGGAATAAGTCAAGGGGTATGAATACTTTCTTGAGGCACTGCAGATTGTATTTTTATACAGTGCTATTTGGGTTGTCAATTGGATTCGCCATTCTTTCATTTTTTTCTTTCTTTATATTTTAGTTGTTTAACATTTTACTGCATTGTTAGGAGCTAGTAACGTTAACATTTCGCTGCACCCGCTATAACACCTGCTAAACTGTGTACGCAACCAATACACTTTGATTTGATTTTACTTTCTCATTTAATCTCAATCGTTCTCCTTCTTCACTCCCTCTCTTTACCACTTTCCCAGTTTATCTCTCTCCCTCAGTCCATTCCCTCACGTTCTCGTCTCTCTCTGTAGAAGTAGGATATAACTGTATTTGGAACTGAGATCCAGTATAGGGAGGGCAAAAGCATCCTTAATACACACATCACAATAAGATCATTCTCTGTCTCATTGTTATGGTAACAACAGACAGTACAGGCTATTGCTCCATTTGTAAATGGAACATAATCACTCAGAATACAACCACAATGATCTACAATATGGATGGGATGGGGAGTTATTGTTCAACTATGTATGTATTCAGACCGTCAAGCAATAGACAATATTCCAGTTGTATTATAGAATATGAGTTGATACTGAAAATATTTTACTTCAAGAGATAATGAGATTAAGACTACTCGTATGAAAATATTTATTATATTAGATATTATGAATTACATTTTTTTAAATCAAGACTAAATGGGATATCTGTGTGCAACCTCCCTCCCTCCCTAGCTGGAGGTCGTCAGAGGGGTGTTCTGGTTTTAATAAGGAGGCAGGTCTGGCCCATTAAAGTCTGCTAGTAATGATAGTCATTTGGCAGGGATGCGTCATTTTCACAGAAGAGCAACTATCACCATCATCATTACAAGAACTGCCGTTTTACGGGCTCCTAACCAACTGTGCTATTTTGAGTGTATTTTCACATTGTTTGTAACTTATTTTGTGCATAACTTTGCTGCTACAGTCTCTTATGACCGAAAAAAAGCTTCTGGACATCAGAACAGAGATTAATCACCACAAACTTGATGATGTTTTTTCTTTAAAGAGTCTGACGCTAAGAATATACCGCTGCTCCGAGACCAGGTCCAAATCCCGGTCTCAGAGAAAAGTAATTTGTGTGAAGAAAAGATGTAAATACAGGGAACGGAGATCGGGGCGCCTTGTGAGAATTAGTCGGCGAGTGGGTAACCCGCCTCTACCATCCGTTCTATTGGCCAACGTGCAATCATTGGATAATAAACTGGATGAACTCTAATCAAGACTATCCTACCAACAGGACATAAAAAATGAATTTCTTATGTTTCACTGAGTCGTGGCTGAATGACGATACGGATAATATACATTTGGCTGGGTTTTCTGTGCATTGGCAGGACAGAATAGCTACGTCTGGTAAGACGAGGGGAGGGAGTGTGTTTCTATTTGTCAATAACAGCTGGTGCACAATGTATAATATTAAGGAAGTCTCGAGGTATTGCTCACCTGAGGTAAGCTGTAGACCACACTATCTACCAAGAGAGTTTATATCTATATTTCCGTAGCCGTCTATTTACCACCACAAACTGATGATGGCACTAAGACCGCACTCAACCAACTGTATAAGGCCATAATCAAACAAAATGTTCACCCAGAGGCGGTGCTCCTAGTGCCCGGGGACTTTAATGCAGGTAAACTTAAATATGTTTTACCTAATTTCTACAAGCATGTCACATGTGCAACTAGAGGGGAAAAAAACTCTAGATCACCTTAGCTCCACACACAGAGACGCATACAAAACTCTCCCACACCCTCTATTTGCCAAATCTGACCAAAATTCTATCCTCATGATTCCTGCTTACAAAATAAAACTAAAGCAGGAAGTACCAATGACTCGTTCAATAAGTGGTCAGATGACGAGCATGCTACGCTACAGGACTGTTTTGCTAGCAGAGACTGGAATATGTTACGGGATTCATCCAATGGCATTGAGGACTATACCACCTCAGCCACCAGCTTTAGCAATATGTGCATCAACGACGTCGTTCCCACAGTGACCGTATGTACATAGCCCAACCAGAAGCTATGGATTACAGACAACATCTGTACCGAGCTAAAGGCTAGAGCTGTCGCTTTCAATCCCAATACCCTCCGACGGACCAAACAGGCAAAGGGTCAATACAGGACTAAGATTGAATCCTACTACACTGGCTCTGACGCTCGTCGAATGTGGCAAGGCTTGTAAATCATTACGGACTACAAAGGGTAACCCAGCCGCGAGGTCCTCAGTGACGCGAGCCCACCAGACAAGCTAAATGCCTTTTATGCTCACTTCGAAGCAAGCAACACTGAAGCATGCATGAGAGCACCAGCTGTTCCGAACGACTGTGTGATCCCGCTCTCCGTAGTCGATATGAGCAAGACCTTAAAACAGGTCAACATTAATAAGGCCGCAGGGCCAGACGGATTAACAAGACGTGTACTCATGACATTTTTAACCTTTCCCTGACCGAGTCTGTAACACCTATATGTTTCAAGCTGACCACCATAGTCCCTGTGCCCAAGAAAGTGAAGGTAACCTGCCTAAATCACTACTGCCCGTAGCACTCACGTTGGTAGCCATGAAGTGCTTTGAAAGGCTGGTCATGGCTTACATTAACACCATCATCCCAGAAACCCTAGACCCACTCCAATTTGCATACTGCCCCAACAGAGCCACCAATGACGCAATATCTATCACACTCCAAACTGCCCTTTCTCACCTGGACAAAAGGAACACCTATGTGAGAATGCTGTTCATTGACTACAGCTTAGCATTCAACACCATATTGCCAACAAAGCTCATCACTAAGCCAAGGACCCTGGACTAAACACCTCCCTCTGCAACTGGTTCCTGGACTTCCCGACGGGCCGACCCCAGATGGTAAGGGTAGGCAACAACACATCTGCCACGCTCATCCTCAACACGGGGGCCCCTCAGGGGTGCATGCTTAGTCTCCTCCTGTACTCCCTGTTCACCCATGACTGCGTGACCAAGCACGACTCCAACATCATCATTCAATTTGCTGACGAAACAACAATGGTGGGCCTGATCACTGACAACGATGAGACAGCCTATAGGGAGGAGGTCAGAGACCTGGCAGTGAGGTGCCATGACGACAACCTCTCCATCGACGTGAGCAAGACAAAGGAGCTGATCGTGGACTACAGGATAAGGAGTGCCGAACACGCCCCCATTCTCATCGACGGGGCTGTAGTGGAGTGAGTCGAGAGTTTCAAGTCCGTTGGTGTCCACATCACCAACAAACTATCATGGTCCAAACACACCAAGACAGTCGTGAAGAGGGCACAACAACACATTTTCCCCCTCAGGAGCCTGAAAAGATTTGGCATGGGTCCCCAGAACCTCAAAAAGTTCCACAGCTGCACCATTGAGAGCATCCTGACTGCATCACTGTCTGGTACGGCAACTGCTCGGCATCCGGCCATAAGGCCCTACAGAAGGTAATGCATACGGCTCAGTACATCACTGGGGCCAATCTTCCTGCCATCCAGGACCAAAACAATTCAAGGAGGAAGGCCCAAAACAATTCAAAGACTCCAGTCACCCAAGTCATAGACTGTGCTTTCTGCTACCGAATGGCAAGAGGTACTGGAATGCAAAGTCTAGGTATAAAAAGCTTCTTAACAGCTTCTGCCCCCAAGCCATAAGACTGCTGTATAGAGCCTCTGTCATGTTTGTCATTTATTATCATGTCTTGTCCCTGTGCTCCCCATTCTGTTCGTTTCCCTCTGCTGGTCTTATTGGGTTCTTTCCCTCTTTCTATCCCTCTCTCTCCCCCTCCCCCTCTCACTCTCTCGCTCTCTCTTCTCTCTATCGTTCCGTTCCTGCTCCCAGCTGTTCCTATTCCCCTAATCATCATTTAGTCTTCCCACACCTGTTCCCGATCCTTTCCCCTGATTAGAGTCCCTATTTATTCCTTTGTGTTCCGTTCCTGTCCCGTCGGTTCCTTGTTTAGTATTCACCATGCTGTGATTGCGTTTCGCCCTGTCCTGTCGTGTTTTTGCTGTGATTGTTTATCGCCCTGTCCTGTCGTGTTTTTGCCTTCATCAGATGCTGCGTGTGAGCAGGTGTCTCTGTCTACTACGGCCTGCGCCTACCCGGCGACCTGCAGTCTGTGGCCGCTTCTCCAGTTATTCCCCTCTACAGACTAGAGGATTTCTGTTATTCCCTGTTTGGACTTAAATAAACTCTGTTTCTGTTAAGTCGCTTTTGGGTCCTCTTTCACCTGCATGACAGAAGGAACCGACCAAGGAATGGACCCAGCGACTTCAGACGCTCGTTACACTGCCGTCGAGATCCAAGGAGCCATGCTCGGCAGACACGAGCAGGAATTGTCTGCTGCTCGCCATGCCGTGGAGAACCTGGCCGCTCAGGTTTCCGACCTCTCTGGACAGTTCCAGAGTCTACGTCTCGTGCCACCTGTTACTTCCTGGCCTGCCGAGCCTCCAGAACCTAGGGTTAATAACCCACCTTGCTACTCCGGGCAGCCCACTGAGTGCCGCTCCTTTCTCACGCAGTGTGAGATTGTGTTCTCTCTCCAACCCAACACATACTCTAGAGAGAGAGCTCGGGTTGCTTACGTCATTTCACTCCTTACTGGCCGGGCTCGAGAATGGGGCACAGCTATCTGGGAGGCAAGGGCTGATTGCTCTAACAAATTCCAGAACTTTAAAGAGGAGATGATTCGGGTTTTTGACCGTTCAGTTTTTGGTGGGGAGGCTTCTAGGGCCCTGGCTTCCTTATGCCAAGGTGAACGGTCCATAACGGATTATTCTATTGAGTTTCGCACTCTTGCTGCCTCTAGTGAGTGGAACGAGCCGGCGCTGCTCGCTCGTTTTCTGGAGGGACTCCACGCAGTAGTTAATGATGTTCTGAGAGACATGCTGAACATTTTTGTTTTTGTCTATCTTGACGATATCCTGATTTTTTCTCCGTCACTCGAGATTCATGTTCAGCACGTTCGACGTGTTCTACAGCGCCTTTTAGAGAATTGTCTCTACGTAAAGGCTGAGAAGTGCTCTTTTCATGTCTCCTCCGTTACTTTTCTCGGTTCCGTTATTTCCGCTGAAGGCATTCAGATGGATTCCGCTAAGGTCCAAGCTGTCAGTGATTGGCCCGTTCCAAGGTCACGTGTCGAGTTGCAGCGCTTTTTAGGTTTCGCTAATTTCTATCGGCGTTTCATTCGTAATTTCGGTCAAGTTGCTGCCCCTCTCACAGCTCTTACTTCTGTCAAGACGTGTTTTAAGTGGTCCGGTTCCGCCCAGGGAGCTTTTGATCTTCTAAAAGAACGTTTTACGTCCGCTCCTATCCTCGTTACTCCTGACGTCACTAGGCAATTCATTGTCGAGGTTGACGCTTCAGAGGTAGGCGTGGGAGCCATTCTATCCCAGCGCTTCCAGTCTGACGATAAGGTTCATCCTTGCGCTTATTTTTCTCATCGCCTGTCGCCATCTGAGCGCAACTATGATGTGGGTAACCGTGAACTGCTCGCCATCCGCTTAGCCCTAGGCGAATGGCGACAGTGGTTGGAGGGGGCGACCGTTCCTTTGTCGTTTGGACAGACCATAAGAACCTTGAGTACATCCGTTCTGCCAAACGACTTAATGCCCGTCAAGCTCGTTGGGCGTTGTTTTTCGCTCGTTTCGAGTTTGTGATTTCTTACCGTCCGGGTAGCAAGAACACCAAGCCTGATGCCTTATCCCGTCTGTTTAGTTCTTCTGTGGCTTCTACTGATCCCGAGGGGATTCTTCCTTATGGGCGTGTTGTCGGGTTAACAGTCTGGGGAATTGAAAGACAGGTTAAGCAAGCACTCACGCACACTGCGTCGCCGCGCGCTTGTCCTAGTAACCTCCTTTTCGTTCCTGTTTCCACTCGTCTGGCTGTTCTTCAGTGGGCTCACTCTGCCAAGTTAGCTGGTCATCCCGGTGTTCGAGGCACTCTTGCGTCTATTCGCCAGCGCTTTTGGTGGCCGACTCAGGAGCGTGACACGCGCCGTTTCGTGGCTGCTTGTTCGGACTGCGCGCAGACTAAGTCGGGTAACTCTCCTCCTGCCGGTCGTCTCAGACCGCTCCCCATTCCTTCTCGACCATGGTCTCACATTGCCTTAGACTTCATTACCGGTCTGCCTTTGTCTGCGGGGAAGACTGTGATTCTGACGGTTGTCGATAGGTTCTCTAAGGCGGCACATTTCATTCCCCTCGCTAAACTTCCTTCCGCTAAGGAGACGGCACAAATCATTATTGAGAATGTATTCAGAATTCATGGCCTCCCGTTAGACGCCGTTTCAGACAGAGGCCCGCAATTCACGTCACAATTTTGGAGGGAGTTCTGTCGTTTGATTGGTGCGTCCGTCAGTCTCTCTTCCGGGTTTCATCCCCAGTCTAACGGTCAAGCAGAGAGGGCCAATCAGACGATTGGTCGCATACTGCAGCCTCTTTCAGAAACCCTGTCTTGGGCAGAACAGCTCCCCTGGGCAGAATACGCTCACAATCCGCTTCCTTCGTCTGCTACCGGGTTATCTCCGTTTCAGAGTAGTCTGGTTACCAGCCTCCTCTGTTCTCATCCCAGCTTGCCGAGTCCAGCGTTCCCTCCGCTCAAGCGTTTGTCCAACGTTGTGAGCGCACCTGGAGGAGGGTGAGGTCTGCACTTTGCCGTTACAGGGCACAGACGGTGAGAGCCGCCAATAAACGCAGGATTAAGAGTCCAAGGTATTGTTGCGGCCAGAGAGTGTGGCTTTCCACTCGCAACCTTCCTCTTACGACAGCTTCTCGTAAGTTGACTCCGCGGTTCATTGGTCCGTTCCGTGTCTCCCAGGTCAATCCTGTCGCTGTGCGATAGCGACATCTTCGTGCCATCCTGTCTTCCATGTCTCCTGTGTTAAGCCCTTTCTTCGCACCCCCGTTCGGTTCCCTCCCCCCTCCCGTCCTTGTCGAGAGCGCACCTATTTACAAGGTACATAAGATCATGGACATGCGTTCTCGGGACGGGGTCACCAATACTTAGTGGATTGGGAGGGTTACGGTCCTGAGGAGAGGAGTTGGGTTCCGTCTCGGGACGTGCTGGACCGTTCACTCATCGATGATTTCCTCCGTTGCCGCCAGGATTCCTCCTCGAGTGCGCCAGGAGGCGCTCGGTGAGTGGGGGGTACTGTCATGTTTGTCATTTATTATCATGTCTTGTCCCTGTGCTCCCCATTCTGTTCGTTTCCCTCTGCTGGTCTTATTGGGTTCTTTCCCTCTTTCTATCCCTCTCTCTCCCCCTCCCCTCTCACTCTCTCGCTCTCTCTTCTCTCTATCGTTCCGTTCCTGCTCCCAGCTGTTCCTATTCCCCTAATCATCATTTAGTCTTCCCACACCTGTTCCCGATCCTTTCCCTGATTAGAGTCCCTATTTATTCCTTTGTGTTCCGTTCCTGTCCCGTCGGTTCCTTGTTTAGTATTCACCATGCTGTGATTGCGTTTCTGTCCTGTCGTGTTTTTGCTGTGATTGTTTATCGCCCTGTCCTGTCGTGTTTTTGCCTTCATCAGATGCTGCGTGTGAGCAGGTGTCTCTGTCTACTACGGCCTGCGCCTACCCGAGTACCTGCAGTCTGTGGCCGCTTCTCCAGTTATTCCCCTCTACAGACTAGAGGATTTCTGTTATTCCCTGTTTGGACTTAAATAAACTCTGTTTCTGTTAAGTCGCTTTTGGGTCCTCTTTCACCTGCATGACAGCCTCGTTATTTTTATTTTATTGTGTTACATTTAATTACATTTTTTACTTTAGTTTATTTCGTAAATATTTTCTTAACTCTATTTCTTGAACTGCATTGCTGGTTAAGGGATTGTAAGTAAGTACACATTTCATGGTAAGGTCTACCTGTTGTATTTGGCGCATGTGACAAATACAATTTGATTTGACACACATCTGGGTACATGTGTGGTTGGTATTGTGTGTGTGTGTGTGTGTGTGTGTGTGTGTGTGTGTGTGTGTGTGTGTGTGTGTGTGTGTGTGTGTGTGTGTGTGTGTGTGTGTGTGTGTGTGTGTGTGTGTGTGTGTGTGTGTGTGTGTGTGTGTGTGTGTGTGTGTGTGTGTGTGTGTGCGGTACAGAGTGGCGAGCGTAGAGCCGTGGTGTTGGGATTAAGTAATGGCAGGCAGAAAGCAGAAAGCTTTGCATTTAGAGTAGCAGTCACCGTAGAACACAGAGAGACCAAGAGTTACTGTTACTTGGCCCACCACCACTCCCCTCAGGACAACAGTCCTCTGAAACAGCCCACAGCCTCAACAACATCAACTTCATCACAAGCACACACTGCAGACACACACGTTCATGAATATACACTGAGCGTAAAAAACATTAAGAACAGTTGCACTCCCTTTTGCCCTCAGAACAATTCGTCAGGGCATGGACTCTACCAGGTGTTGAAAGCGTTCCACAGGGATGCTGGCCCATGTTGACTTCAATGCTTCCCACAGTTGTGTCAAGCTGGCTGATTGTCCTTTTGTTGATGCACCATTCTTGATACACACAGGAAACTGAAAAATCCAGCAGCTTTTGCAGTTTTTGACACAACCCGGTGCACCTGGCACCTACTACCATGCCCCATTCAAATAAACTTAAATCGTTTGTCTTCCCCATTCACACTCTGAATGGCAGACATACACAATCCATGTCTCAATTGTCTCAAGGCTTAAAATCCTTCTTTAACCTGTCTCCTCCCCTTCATCTACACTGATTGAAGTGGATTTGACAAGTGACATCAATAAGGGATCACAGCTTCCTCCTCAATTCACCTGGTCAGTCTATGTCATGGATAGAACAGGTGTTCATAATGTTTTGTACACTCAGTTTATGTTAGTGACAGTGTTTGCGTGAGTGCATGTGTGTGTGTGTTCCCGAGCTCCTGTCTATGTGTGTGT
>NC_060174.1:37459001-37554001 GCF_021184085.1 Oncorhynchus gorbuscha
TGAGAAACACGATTCTCTGGTCTGTTGAAACCAAGATTGAACTCTTTGGCCTGAAAACCAAGCGTCACGTCTGGAAGAAACCTGGCACCATCCCTATGGTGAAGCATGGTGTTGGCAGCATCATGCTCTGGGGATGTTTATCATCGTCAGAGACTGCGAGTGTCACGCCTTGGTCTTAGTATTTGTGTGTTTTCTTTATTATTTGGTCAGGCCAGGGTGTGACATGGGTTTATGTTGTTGTATTTCATATTGGGGTTTTTGTAATATTGGGATTGCGGCTGAGTAGGGGTGTTGTATGGGCTTGGCTGCCTGAGGCGGTTCTCAATCAGAGTCAGGTGATTCTCGTTGTCTCTGATTGAGAACTGTATTTAGGTAGCCTGGTTTCGCTTTGTATTTCGTGGGTGATTGTTCCTGTCTCTGTGTAGTTTCACCAGATAGGCTGTAATTAGGTTTCACGTTCCGTTTGTTGTTTTGTATTTTGTATCGTTATTTCATGTGTCACTTTTTCTATTAAAGTCATGACTAACCACTACGCTGCATTTCGGTCCGACTCTCTTTCTACAAACGAAGAACGATGTTACAGGGAGACTAGTCAGGATCGAGGAAAAGATGAACAGAGTAAAGTACAGCGAGATCGTTGATGAAAACCTGCTCCAGAGCACTCGGGACCTCAGACTGGGTCAAAAGAGACTGGGGCGAAGGTTCACATTCCAACAGGACAATGACTCTAAACACACAGCCAAGACAACGCAGGAGTGGCTTCTGGACAAATCTCTGAACATCCATGATTGGCCCAGCCAGAGCCCGAACTTGAACCCAATCTAAGATTTCTAGAGAGACCTGAAAATAGCTGTGCAGCGACGCAACCCATCCAACCTGACAGAGCTTGAGAGGATCTGCAGAGAAGAATGTGAGAAACTCCCCAAATGCAGGGGTGCAAAGCTTGTAGAGTTATACCCAAGAAGACTTGAGGCTGTAATCGTTGGCAAAGGTGCTTCAACAAAGTACTGAGTCTGAATACTTGTGTAAATGTGATATTTCCATTTTTATATATATATATAAATAATCAAACATTTCTAAAATCATTCTGTTCCATTTTCTGTAGTGTATTTCTTTATTGTTTTAGTGATTCACCATAGTGAAGGCGTAGGCTCAGGTTTTATGCGTCTCTATGTTTCTTGGGGGGATAGGTCTCTCAATTTCTTTCTTTGGATTTTGCATTCTTCATCAAACCATTTGTCATTGTGGTTCATTTTCTTAGATTTTCTGCTTGGAATATTTAGATTTGATATAGAAGCTGAGAGGTCAAATATACTGTTTAGGATTTCTACTGCCAAGTTTACACTGCTGTTACAGTGGAACGTTTGGTCCAGGAAGTTGTCAAAAAGGGATTGAATTTGTTGCCAAATTGTTTTTGGGGAGGTTTCCACACTACTTTCCTTCCATCTATAGCATTTCTTAATATTATTCAGTTCCTTTGGCTTTGATGCCTCATGATTGAGTATTGCTCTGTTCAAGTAGACTCTGATTTTGCTGTCATCTGATAGAGGTGTCGGTGGGCTGACTGTGAACGTGCTGGGTTGAGGTCAGTGATAAAGTAGTCTACAGTACTACTGCCAAGAGATGAACTATAGGTGTACTTACAGTAGGAGTCCCCTCGAAGCCAACCACTGACTATGTACATACCCAGCGTGCGACAGAGCTGCAGGTTGTGACCTGTTTTTTTTGGGTTATGCTGTCATAGTTGAGCCTAGTGTGGCATATGGAGAAGGGAATGCTGTCACCTTCAGGTAGGTGTTTGTCCCCCTGTGTGCTGAGGGTGTCAGGTTCAGTTCTGGCATTTAGGTTGCCACAGACCAGTACATGTCCCTGGGCCTGGAAATCACTGATTTCCCCCTCCAGGATGGGGAAGCTGTCTTCGTGAAAGTATGGGGATTCTAGTGGGTCGATATAGGTAGCACACAGAAGGACATTTTTCTCTGTTGTGATAATTTCCTTTTGAATATCTAGCCAAATGTAAAATGTTACAGTTTTGCTGAATTTAATAGAGTGAGTTGGGTCTGCTTTATCCCTTCCCTGTTTTAGTCCTGGTAGATGGGACTACCAGCTCTCTGTAACCTAGAGGGCAACCAGTGGGTCCATCTCTAGCTCTCTCACGCTCTCTCTCTGTGTGTGTGTGTCTCTCTCGCTCTCTCTGTGTGTGTGTCTCTCACTCTCTCTGTGTGTGTGTGTCTCTCGGTCTCTCTCTTTGTTTCTCTCTCCGTGTCTTTCTCTGTGTCTCTCTCTGTGTCTTTCTCTCTGACACACTGGTCCTCTCTCTGTTACCTTGACCATTCACCCTGCGGCTAGGAGCAGGTAAACACTCAGTCAGACTCAGCAGGAGGGGGTTGCCCACCCACACACACACACACACACCACACACACCACACACACGACCCAGCCCAGCGTGCTTCACTCCCCCTGGTAAAGGTCAAAGATTAGAACTCTCTCACAGCAGACCCCCTGCTTCCATTAGACCCTCACACCCAGCAGGAGAGAGAGAGAGAGTACAGAGAGATGCATTGTGCTGTCAGCACACACACACAGTTAGTGTAAACCTCAGGTGTGCTGTGGGATTTCAGAAGGTTTCCTTTGTTCAGTGTGGTGGATGAAAACGTTCTCCCTTTATCTACGATGAGGAGAGACAGGAATCTGTAGGTGTGAGTAAAGACAAAAACCAGATAGAGGACATGTTTTCTTCTTCTCTCTCTCTTAAGGGGTCAGTATAGGCTTTCCTGTCTGCTGGCTGAGGGGCCAAGGTCAGGGGTGAGAGAGCAGGACAAAACCTAAACACACACATTGTGGGGAGATCCATACAATACCCTGTCATTCCCCACACAGGGAACCGTCAAACAGTATATTTGTGTGTGTGATATTTGACATGATAACATGGCCATCATTCTAAATACGAATGTGTTCTTAATTGCCTTGCCTGGTTAAATAAAGGTTAAATAAATACAAAATACACATAGGATTCATTTATTAGCCTGTCATGACTTATCACTGTAGGAACACACACAGCCAAGGTCACTATGGACCACTATCAAAACATGATCTTTTCTAAAAGCCGCCCGTGTAGCGTTTTATGATCGATCCACTATCACACATTTGTTATTCCTGAATATAAAGGCATATTTAAGAGCAGGAACAAACACCTCCACAATGCACTCAGAGTAACTGGTGTATAAATATGGCACAAGAGACTGTGAACAATCAGGGCTGAGTTACATATGACAAATCAAAATGTCTGGCGTCGGGTATGTCCTTGCTAAACGGTTAGCATGCACATTGCTATATCATAAACTGTGACACATAAAACCTGCTTCGGAAAAAAACGTTGACAACATGTTTTGCATACAGATCAGAGACAGAAGAATGTCTGTTGAAACAGCTGCTGGATGTCATGTGATGGGACATAAATAAGTAGAAAAGGACTTATTTCCAGGGATTCCTCCAGACCTTCCTCCAGACCTTCCTTCAGACCTTCCTCCAGACCTGACCCCACTAGCTCAGCCTTTAGCATTGCGTGCAGACTTGTGAGAGAGAAAGAGAGAAATATTCTGAAAGCCTCTCCTAATTATTCTAATTGCTGAGCTCAGGGCTCATGCCAAGGTTTAGACTTTCCCTTGGCACACACAAACACGCACACACACACACACGCACGCAACCACACACACACACACACTGATAGAAGAGGAGCGACAGACACCCCACCCATCATCCTTCTATTGCCTCCACTTCACTCCGCCTCTGTTCCTCCTTTCACCATCCCCCTCTCCCCATCTTCCCATCCTCCAAAATGGATTAAAAGTACTTTTCATTACCCACGTAGGAAGCAAATATAGCACTTAAAAATCACCCGATTATCATTTTTTTCACACAGCAAACAGCATGCACACTTTCAAATACACACACACACACACACACACTCCAACGTAATTACCCCACCCTGTCATAGCAGTGAGATGGAGACTGCTGATATCCAGCCGGTGTGTGTGTGTCTGTATGTGTGTATGTGTGTGTGTGTGTGTGTGTGTGTGTGTGTGTGTGTGTGTGTGTGTGTGTGTGTGTGTGTGTGTGTGTGTGTGTGTGTGTGTGTGTGTGTGTGTGTGTGTGTGTGTGTGTGTGTGTGTGTGTGTGTGTGTGTGTGTGTGTGTGTGTGTGTGTGTGTGTGTGTGTGTGTGTGTGTGTGTGTGTGTAGAAACGACTTGCCTGCCTCTTATTGATATTAAAACCTCTGCATAACGGCTGTTTAAATGACTGTCAGAGAGAGAGAGAGAGAGAGAGAGAAAGAGAGAGAGAGAGAGAGAGAGAGAGAGAGAGAGAGAGAGAGAGAGAGAGAGAGAGAGAGAGAAAGAGAGAGAGAAAGAGAGAGAGAGAGAGAGAGAGAGAGAGAGAGAGAGAGAGAGAGAGAGAGAGAGAGAGAGAGAGAGAGAGAGAGAGAGAGAGAGAGAGAGAGAGAGAGAGAGAGAGAGAGAGAGAGAGAGAGAAAGAGAGAGAGAGAAAGAGAGAGAGAGAGAAAGAAAGAGAGAAGAGAGAGAGAGAGAAGAGAGAGAGAGAGAGAGAGAGAGAGAGAGAGAGAGAGAGAGAGAGAGAGAGAGAGAGAGAGAGAGAGAGAGAGAGAGAGAGAGAAAGAGAGAGAGAGAGAGAGAGAGAGAGAGAGAGAGAGAGAGAGAGAGAGAGAGAGAGAGAGAGAAAGAGAGAGAAAGAGAGAGAGAGAGAGAGAGAGAGAGAGAGAGAGAGAGAGAGAGAGGCTCCACTCCCATCTCATCATGAACTGTATCTCTCCCTATTCTGATTTTTCAGACGCATGGCCTTTGCCTTATCTGTCACGGCAGGAAGAGTTTACGAAGAGCATTCACAGGGAGCGTTCACAGAGAGGAGAGCGTTCACAGAGAGGGGAGCGTTCACAGGGAGGCGAGCGTTCACAGAGAGGGGAGCGTTCACAGAGAGGGGAGCGTTCACAGGGAGGCGAGCGTTCACAGAGAGGGGAGCGTTCACAGAGAGGGGAGCGTTCACAGAGAGGGGAGCGTTCACAGAGAGGGGAGCGTTCACAGGGAGGCGAGCGTTCATAGAGAGGCGAGCGTTCATAGAGAGGCGAGCGTTCACAAGGAGGGTGTTAAGTGAGTACATGTTTAAAACACTCTCCCTGCTCCCCCTGTCACCCTGGGCATTTATCACAGTGACAATGCATCCACACACACACACAGGGACAGCCACGGGTCCTGTGTGATTAACTGAGAGACTGTTTGATCACATTTTACTAATTTGTGGCATAAATCTTCAGCCTGCCATTCTCCAAGAAGACCATTAGCCCCCAAACTGACACACACACACACACACACACACACACACACACACACACACACACACACACACACACACACACACACACACACACACACACACACACACACACACACACACACACACACACACACACACACACACACACACACACACACACACAGTGCTTTTACAAGAGAGAAGGAAGGAAACTATGATATAAAGAGAGGGGAAAAAGAGAGAGAGAGGGAGAGAGAGAGAGAGAGAGAGAGAGAGAGAGAGAGAGAGAGAGAGAGAGAGAGAGAGAGAGAGAGAGAGAGAGAGAGAGAGAGAGAGGGAGAGTGTGTCTGAGATGATGAGTATGAAACAGAGAGCAATGTAATAACCAAACAACTCCCTGGCCTAATTATGACACGGGGGAGAGAGAGAACAGAGAAAGCAGAGAACATAGAACCAAGCAGAAATCACTGGTCATTTGTAAACATGTAACGACACAGGACAGGTGTGGGAGTATATGTACTGGTGACCAGGGAAGGGGAGGAATGAGTGAGGAGAGAGGGAGAGGAGGATGAGAGTGGGGGGACAATCTCATTTCTTTTTACATTGCCCTGTGCCAAACGGCTAAAACGGACAAAAGAGGCACAGAGGTGCAGTTGGGAGTTCAGCTCTGACCAGCATGTGTTGGCAGGACCGGCAGCTGTTGTTCTACGTACCATTTTGCGCACAGCAGGTTAAGGAGCCTATGGTTTCAGCATGGCCGTCCCTAATTCTAAGGAACACTCTCTATAAGTGACCTCCAATCATATGGTATATGTGGATGAACAGTTGTCACTGAGCAGTCTAACTATTAGACTTAGTTCCTTTGGTCTCTAGAGCTGGACTTAACTACCATCAGCATCAGTGTCCTTGATGTGAATATGCCACGTAAACAACTCTCCTGTCTAATGGGGATATTGCACTTGCAAATTCAGTTAGGCTCCCAGGACAGGGCTACGGCCTGACTATGATACCGGGTGGGTTTGTGTGTGTGTGTTTGGCTGTGTGAGCTGAGAGCAAGGGCAAGGTGTGTGGAGCCAGCCAGCCCTGAGCAGAGCAGAGAAGTCATACTTTCATGGTCGGTTTCTATTTAACTGTGGGAGTGACAGGGAACATGGTGCCATTAACACGTCCCACCGGCCTGGAGGAGAGGAAATGGACAGATAAAACCTCCCTGGGGAGGAGAGGAGGTTAGCGAGAGGCTAGGACTTGGAGACCCGATTTAACCGAAGGACCTGCTCCACCTCTCTCTATCCCTCCCCTTCTCCACATCCAAAACAACCTTGTCTCTCTGGAACAAAAGCAGGATTTATCTAGCATGACTTATTTGCCTGTCTTTCTCTCTCTCTGTCTGACTGTAGTATGTGTGTGTGTGTGTGTGTGTGTGTGTGTGTGTGTGTGTGTGTGTGTGTGTGTGTGTGTGTGTGTGTGTGTGTGTGTGTGTGTGTGTGTGTGTGTGTGTGTGTGTGTGTGTGTGTGTGTGTGTGTGTGTGTGTGTGCGTGTGTGTGTGTGTGTGTGCGTGCGTGCGTGCGTGCATGCCCGTGTGTGCGTGCCTGCGTGCGCGCGTGTGTGTCATAGTAACCTCTGGAGGTTGTTCACCTCATAAAGAGTCTGATACCCTGGCTCCTCTCTGTAAAGTGCTAGTTAGCATATCCCCCAAACTGTACTTAATACAGTCCACAGAGTTAGCCATGCTACGCCTCAGCCAGGGTCAGTAAGCAGAGCTGCTGGTTGTGGTGCTGGCAGGCTGGCTGGCCCAGAGGTTAAGTGTCTGTCAGGGTGGGTGACACACGGCTCACAATGACTCTGTCACACAGGGACAAGACCAAACCAGCTAGGAGAGGAGCACCTCAGGGACTATAAAACCACTCAACTGCAGAGAGAAACAGAGAGAGAGAGAGAGAAATAGAGAGAAAGAGAGAGATCCCAGCCAAGATTGAGCTTTGAATGCAAGGGCCTTAGAGAGAAAAAGAGCGATAGAGAGATAAATAGAGAACAAGAGAGCGCCTTTTTATCTGACTAAATCTCTCTACTCAAATCAAATCAAATCAAAATATTGGTCACATGTGCCGAACACAACAGGTACCTTACAGTGAAATGCTTACTTACAAGCCCCTAACCAACAAAGCAGTTTTTAAAAAAAGTACTGAAAGAGCAGCAGTAAAATAACAATAGCGAGACAATATACAGGGGGTATGGGTACAGACTCAATGTGTACCGGTTAGTCAAGGTAATTGAGGTAATATGTACATGTAGGTAGAGTTATTAAATTGACTATGCATAGATGATAACAGAGAATAGCAGCTGTGTAAAAGAGGAGGGGGGACAATGCAAATAGTCTGGGTACCATTTGATTAGATGTTCAGGAGTCTTATGGCTTCGGGGTTGAAGCTTCTTTAAAAGCCTCTTGGACCTAGACGTGGTGCTCCGGTACCGCTTGCCGTGCGGTAGCAGAGAGAAGAGTCTCTTACTAGGGTGACTGGAGTCGTTGATAATTTTTAGGGCCTTCCTCTGACACCGCCTGGTATAGAGATCCAAATCTTTTCTCCTGAAGGGGAATAGGTTTTGCCATGCCCTCTTCACGACTGTCTTGGTGTGCTTAGACCATGATAGTCTGTTGGTGATGTGGATACCAAGGAACCTGAAGCTCTCAACCTGCTCCACTACACTCCACTCCTTTTCCTCTAGTCCACAACCATCTCCTTTGTCTTGATCACGTTGAAGGAGAGGTTGTTGTCCTCATACCACATGGCCAGTCTCTGAACTCCTCCCTACTGTCTCGTCATTGTCGGTGATCAGGCCTACCACTGTTGTGTCATCGTCAAATTCAATGAGTCGTGCCTGGTCATGGGGTCATGACTGAACAGGGAGTACAGGAAGGGACTGAGCACGCACCCCTGAGGGGCCCCTGTGTTGAAGATCAGCGTGGTGGATGTTTTGTTACCTACCCTTACCACCTGGGGGTGCCCGTCAGGAAGTCCAGGATTCAGTTGCAGAGGGAGGTGTTTAGTCCCAGTGTCCTTAGCTTAGTGATGAGCTTTGAGGTCACTATAGTGTTGAACGCTACGCTGTAGTCAATGAATAGCATTCTCACATATGTGTTCCTTTTGTCCAGCTGGGAATAGGCAGTGTGGAGTGCAATAGAGATTGCATCATCTGTGGATCTGTTAGGGCGGTATGCAAATTGGAGTGTGTCTAGGGTTTCTGGGATAATGGTGTTGATGTGAGCCATGACCAGCCTTTCAAAGCACTTCATGGCTACAGATGTGAGTGCTACGGGTCGGTAGTCATTGGTGGTCTGCTTAAAACAGACTCAGGGAGAGGTTGAAAATGTCAGTGAAGACACTTGCCAGTTGGTCAGTGCATGCTCGCTGTACACGTCCTGGTAATACGTCTGGCCCTGCAGACTTGTGAATGTTGATCTTTTTAAAGGTCTTACTCACATCGGCTGTGGAGAGTGTGGTCCAGAACAGCTGGTGCTCTGATGCATATTTCAGTGTTATTTGCCTATAAGAGAGCATAGAAGTAGATTAGCTCGTCTTGTAGGCTCGTGTCACTTGGCTCTGCTTCCCTTTGTAGTCTGTAATGGTTTACAAGCCCTGCCACATCTGACTAGCGTCGGAGGCGGTGTAGTATGATTAGATCTTAGTCCTGTATTGACACTTTGCCTGTTTGATGGTTCGTCGGAGGGCATAGCAGGCTTTCTTATAAGCTTCCGGGTTAGAGTCCCGCTCCATGAAAGCGACAGCTCTACCCTTTATCTCAGTGAGGATGTTGCCTATAATCCATGGCTTCTGGTTGGGGTATGGATGTATGGTCAAGTGGGAACGACGTCATCGATGCACTTTATGACTGATGTGGTGTACTTCTCAATGCCATTGGAGGAATCCCGGAACATATTCCAGTCTGTGCTAGCAAAACAGTCCTGTAGATTAGCATCTGCTTCATCGGACCACTTTTTTATTGACTGAGCCACTGGTGCTTCCTGCTTTAATTTTTGTAAGCAGGAATCAGGAGGATAGAATTCTGGTCAGATTTGCCAAATGGAGGGCGAGGGAGAGCTTTGTATGCGTCTCTGCGTGTGGAGTACAGGTGGTCTAGAGTTTTCTTTCCCCTCTGGTTACATATTTAACATGCTGATAGAAATTTGGTAAAACAGATTTAAGTTTCCCTGCATTAAAGTCCCTGGCCACTAAGAGCGCCACCTCTGGATGAGCGTTTTCCTGTTTGCTTATGGCGGAATACAGCTCATTGAGTGTGGTCATAGTGCAAGCATCGGTCTGTGGTGGTATATAGACAGCTACGAAAATTACAGATGAAAACTCAACAGCACCAGCTGTTGTTTACATATATGCATAGACTGCAACACCTTGTCTTACCAGACACATCTGTTCTATCCTGCCGATACAGCGTATAACCAGCCAGCTGTATGTTGATAATGTTGTCGTTCAGCCACGACTCCGTGAAGCATAAGATTTACAGTCCCGTTGGTAGTTTAATCTTCCTCGTAGGTCGTTGATTTTATTTTCCAATGATTGCACGTTAGCTAGTAGAACGGAAGGCAGGGGGGTTTATTTGATCGCCTATGAATTCTCAGAAGGCAGCCCGACCTCCGTCCTCTTTTTCTCTGTCGTTTCTTCATGCAAATGACAGGGATGTTGGCCTATTCCCGGGAAAGCAGTATGTCGTTCACGTCGGGATTGTCAGACTCGTAAAAGTAAAAAAAGTTTCTGTCAGTTCGTGGTGAGTAATCGCTGTTCTGATGTCCAGAAGTTATTTTTGGTCATAAGAGACGGCAGCAGCAACATTACGTACAAAATAAGTTAAAAAATATGTTACAAACAACGCAAAAAAACAAACAAAAACATAATTGGTTAGGAGCACGTAAAACGTAAGCCATGTTCTCCGGCGCCGTCCAACTCAATAGAGGGGCACATGCAAGGTCTTTTTCTATCCCTGTTCCTGTACTCCTCCCCTCTCCCTCTATTCCTCCGTACCCTTCTCTCTTTCTCCCTCCCCTATCCTTTTCCTCTTTCTCCTTTCTCCCTTTCCTTTACTCCTCTACTTCTTTCCTTCCCCCTCTCCTCTCCTCTCCTCTCGTTTCCATCCTTACATTCTACTCCCCTCTCCCTCCCTCTCTCTGCCAGGAACAATCAAGTTTAAGGCTTTACTTCCTCTCTAGTCCCTCATTAGCATCCCAGCGGCGAACCGCCAGTCACAGCTGTTTCAAAGGACCTGCTAGTCCAATCGGATTCCTCATCTCTGAGGCCTTATCGCCACCGACAACCAGCTTCTCCGGCTACCACTTCACACAACATCATGACTATGCTGGTCGCTATGAGTTACGACAGGCATACACACAAACACACACATGTCATGGATTGGGACAGCTAGTCAGAGAGCAGTGGCATCAGAGGGCATCTCCCTGGCATGGTGCTTTATAAGAAGTGACAGTCAGTGAATTGGTTAGTTCTATAGTGACTTCCTTAGTTATGTCAACTGCCTGGAGATGCACTTAGATACCAGTTGAATATCCTACATGTTATTCTGTAGATTTCTTCGATTACTGTGGTAGGACTCATTATTTACCTACTGTTATCTTTATCTAGGGCTGGGGTACACTCGTATGCACAAAACACACAGACACGCACATCAACATTACAGCTATTCCACTATACAACAAGAAAAAGAAGAGACCATGATGACGGTTTAACTTCCAGGTACCTTTAGTGGATGAATAGATTATGGTTCCAGGAAAATAAAACAAATAAGAAAAGACAATTAGATAAGTGCACTTCAGTACATTTGTATGATTGGGTAGGCTACCATCCCCTGCAATCTAGAACCCCCCATGCGTAGGCTCCGCCCTCTCTAGCCCTTAAACCAAATGGAAGCAGGCGCCGATCACTGTGTTGACATTCACAAAGGAAAAAAATGCATTCTTTGACCAACTATAACTACAGTATGACTTTCAACACCAAGGTGTTACCTGGGCAAGTGTGTGACATTGTATACAAAGGGAACCAAGTGCAGTGGGAATACACCCTTTGTTAATCCAGGTGTATCTACAGTACACACACACACACACACACACGTGTGGGGTAGGTAGCGAGTGACATCGTACTAGATGAAGGTACAAGGGGACAGGTAGAAAGTAAACTGGTACAAGGGGAGAACAGGGGCACAGCTTGTTTGTCATTGTGGATAATCCCAGAGAGACTACTCTGAAACTCTGCCTCTAGCTGTGGAGAGAGGGAGAGAGAGACAGAGACAGAGAAAGAGAGAGGAGGCTGTTATTGTGAAGTGGAAATGTCTATGAGCAACAATGGCTCAGCCGCGAAGTGGTAGGCCACAAGAACGGGACCGCCGAGTGCTGAAGCGCGGAAACAATTGTCTGTCCTCGGTTGCAACATTCCCTACCAAGTCCCAAACTGCCTCTGGAAGCAACGTCATCACAATAACTGTTTGTCGGGAGCTTCATGAAATGGGTTCCCATGGCCGAGCAGCTGCACACAAGCCTAAGATCACCACGCGCAATTCTGAGCGTCAGCTGGTGTAAAGCTCGCTGCCATTGGACTCTGGAGCAGTGGAAATGCGTTCTGGGGAGTGATGAATCACGCTTCACAATCTGGCAGTCAGACAGACTAATCTGGATTTGGAGGATGCCAGGAGATCGTGGGTAGCCTAGTGGTTAGAGTGTTGGGGGCCAGTAACCGAAAGGTTTCTGGATCGGATCCCTGAGCTCACAAGATAAAAATCTGTTGTTCTGCCCCTGAAAAAGGCAGTTAACCCACTGTTCCCCAGTAGGCCGTCATTGTAAATAATATAATAATTTGTTCTTAACTAATTTTCCTAGTTCATTTAAATTTATACAATGGAAAATAAATAAACATAAATATGGGTATGGGTTGTATTTACAATGGTGTTGCCCCCTCCCCCCATTTTCCCCTCCCATCTTCCTACCTGTCTGTACAGCCTGTCATGACTAGCTACTGAACACAGGCATCATGGTCCCGCTGAACTATGGTGCAGCAGAAGTCAATGGAGCTAAACATACAAAGACCTCCTTCTCCCTCCAGCTCTCTCTCCCTCTCTATATGCCTTTCTTTTCATTGGATTTAACATTTGTCTCTCTCACCTCAAACTCAACATGTAGATCTCCTCCTCCTCTTGCACTCCTTCTCCTCTCCACTCCCCTCCCCTCGTCAGTTCCATAGAGGTCTGTAGTTACATGGCTGTCTGACCTGATCTTTGTCTCTGTCTGGACACACCATTAGACCTCCAGCAGCATGTCACAGAGGTGAAACAGGGAGGAGGGGAGGGTAGAGGTAAGGCATGCTGGCAGACAGTCAGGCAGAGAGGGAGGAGGAGAAATCTATATCTGCTCTCCAGGCTCACTGTTACACAGTGGGGTAGCAACTGTTTTTGTGTGTGTGTGTGTGTGTGTGTGTGTGTGTGTGTGTGTGTGTGTGTGTGTGTGTGTGTGTGTGTGTGTGTGTGTGTGTGTGTGTGTGTGTGTGTGTGTGTGTGTGTGTCATGTGTGTGTGTGTGTGTGTGTGTGGAAATGATGTAAATATACAGTAGTGGTCCTGAAACAGACCTGAGGGCCCTGCTCTCCTGATTAGTCATTTATCACTGGTGGCAGATCAGAGCAGCCCACACCAACCATAATCACTCTTTTCCGTTCTCTATCCCGCCATCTCCTCCCTCAATCCCCCATTCTATCCCTATGTATACCTCTGTATTCCCCATCTCCCCTTGCATACAACCATCTCCTCCCTCAATCCCCCTTCTATCCCTATGTATACCTCTGTATTCCCCATCTCCCCTTGCATACAACCATCTCCTCCCTCAATCCCCCCTTCTATCCCTATGTATACCTCTGTATTCCCCATCTCCCCTTGCATACAACCATCTCCTCCCTCAATCCCCCCTTCTATCCCTATGTATACCTCTGTATTCCCCATCTCCCCTTGCATACAACCATCTCCTCCCTCAATCCCCCTTCTATCCCTATGTATACCTCTGTATTCCCCATCTCCCCTTGCATACAACCATCTCCTCCCTCAATCCCCCTTCTATCCCTATGTATACCTCTGTATTCCCCATCTCCCCTTGCATACAACCATCTCCTCCCTCAATCCCCCTTCTATCCCTATGTATACCGCTGTATTCCCCATCTCCCCTTGCATACAACCATCTCCTCCCTCAATCCCCCTTCTATCCCTATGTATACCTCTGTATTCCCCATCTCCCCTTGCATACAACCATCTCCTCCCTCAATCCCCCTTCTATCCCTATGTATACCTCTGTATTCCCTATCTCCCCTTGCATACAACCATCTCCTCCCTCAATCCCCCTTCTATCCCTATGTATACCTCTGTATTCCCTATCTCCCCTTGCATACAACCATCTCCTCCCTCAATCCCCCTTCTATCCCTATGTATACCTCTGTATTCCCCATCTCCCCTTGCATACAACCATCTCCTCCCTCAATCCCCCTTCTATCCCTATGTATACCTCTGTATTCCCTATCTCCCCTTGCATACAACCATCTCCTCCCTCAATCCCCCTTCTATCCCTATGTATACCTCTGTATTCCCTATCTCCCCTTGCATACAACCATCTCCTCCCTCAATCCCCCCTTCTATCCCTATGTATACCGCTGTATTCCCCATCTCCCCTTGCATACAACCATCTCCTCCCTCAATCCCCCTTCTATCCCTATGTATACCTCTGTATTCCCCATCTCCCCTTGCATACAACCATCTCCTCCCTCAATCCCCCTTCTATCCCTATGTATACCTCTGTATTCCCCATCTCCCCTTGCATACAACCATCTCCTCCCTCAATCCCCCCTTCTATCCCTATGTATACCTCTGTATTCCCCATCTCCCCTTGCATACAACCATATCCGCCCGATCCCCCTGAATCCTTTCTTACATCACCCAGTATCTGAACTCTGATCCTGTCTTACCCCCATTCCCCAAACTCTGACAAAGAGGAAACGAGGGGAAAGGATAGGAGAGGAGAGGAGATGAGAGGAAGAGGAAGAGGAGGAAGAGAGGAGGAGGAGATGAGAGGAGACGAGAGGAACAGGAGAGCACGACATTATGACAGTCCCCTACCCTTCCACCCCAGTCCCTTACTCTAGTCCTGACACTTAGACGGAGAGGGAATTATAATCATTGAGACATGCATGAGAGAGGGGGAGCAAATGTACTTAACCAGCTGACACGTCCCCCAGTCTGCCTATGCTCTGATTGGGGAGTAATTGTAAAAGCAGCTAGGAGGGAGAGAGGAGAGTAATCTGGAATATGCAGCCTGTCCTGTCCATAAACACATAAATGGGCACACATGCATTTCTCACCGTCTCCTCCCTCCCCCCTCTCTGGGCTCTTCTGGCTGTAGCTCCTCAACCCACTCTTCCTCTCCCCTCCTTCATCAGCCCCCCCTCTCTCATTCTGTTCTTCTGGTTTTTGCTCTCTCCCCAGATGGGGCTCTGAAGCACTGGCTCCAGATGTGGGGATGGAGTGAGAGAGAGAGAGAGAGAGAGAGAGAGAGAGAGAGAGAGAGAGAGAGAGAGAGAGAGAGAGAGAGAGAGAGAGAGAGAGAGAGAGAGAGAGAGAGAGAGAGAGAGAGAGAGAGAGAGAGAGAGAGAGAGAGAGAGAGAGGAGTAAAAGAAGAGGACGGAAGGGAGAATAGAGAGGAACACAGAGTGAGAGGAAAATAGGAAAGAAGAAAGTGAATGTGAGGGGGAGAAGGAAGGGATGAAGGGGAATATGGAAAAGGTGGAGAGGTGTGTGTGTGTGTGTGTGTGTGTGTGTGTGTGTGTGTGTGTGTGTGTGTGTGTGTGTGTGTGTGTGTGTGTGTGTGTGTGTGTGTGTGTGTGTGTGTGTGTGTGTGTGTGTGTGTGTGTGTGTGTGTGTGTGTGTGTGTGTGTGTGTGTGTGTGTGTGTGTGTGTGTGTGTGTGTGTGTGTGTGTGTGTGTGTGTGTGTGTCAGCTGTGTGAACCCTGGGGAGTTAACAGCTGGGCCTCCACTACAAATACACTCCCCTGATTATATCCCTCTCTTCTACAATCTCTCTCTCTCTCTTACATTTTGGGCTGGATCTTTAGACTAGACAGCCAGTGTGTGAATGGTAAATGACATCAGTAGTCTTTCAGCAGCACTAGAGACAGGTAATGAGAAGGCAGTGTGTGGAACTGGCAGGTCAATAGTTCACTGAAGCCACTTTAGGACATGAATGACTCTCAATGACTCTTCTGTTCTCGCTCTCTCTCTCTGTCTCTCTCCCTCTCAAACTCCGTTCTCTTCCCCCTCTATCGCTTCCCCTCTCTCTGTCTGTTTGCCCCTCTCCTCTCTCTCTCTGTCTCTCTCCCTCTCAAATTCCGTTCTCTTCCCCCTCTATCGCTTCCCCTCTCTCTGTCTGTTTGCCCCTCTCCTCTCTCTCTCTCCCTTCTCTCTCTCCCTCCTCTCTCTCTTCCAGACTATCTCTGACCTAGACAATAATTCCCCCAGAGCTACCTTTCCTTTACAGTCTTTCTTTCTTCTCCCTCTGTCTCTTTCATTTTATGTTCTCTATAAAGATGCCCTGTGGGAGGGGTATCAGGCACACAACCCGAATACAAGAACACAACCCTGTCATATAGGCCCACCCCCCAGCCCCTCTCCAGCCCTTCAAACACACACACACACACACACACACACACACACACACACACACACACACACACACACACACACACACACACACACACACACACACACACACACACACACAGATTTTACAGTAGCTTTACCTTTGTACAGTGTAATATAATGGCCACATAGAGACCAGCTGTATCTATATCTGTGGCTCTCTCACATGGACGCAGCGCTCACAAAGGTTCTATTTTCTGCCAGCTTGTAGTGATTTATGAAAGGTGTTCTCACCACACGAAGATAGTGTTGTTTCAATTGCTTTCATGAATCTATTCCCCCCCAACTCCTCCTTTCCTCATCTTCCCACTTTCCCTCTTTTTCCCCTGGCAGAGATTTAGGAACCCCAAGACTGTTTCATCCACACAGTCACAGGTGTGTGTGTGTGTGTGTGTGTGTGTGTGTGTGTGTGTGTGTGTGTGTGTGTGTGTGTGTGTGTGTGTGTGTGTGTGTGTGTGTGTGTGTGTGTGTGTGTGTGTGTGTGTGTGTGTGTGTGTGTGTGTGTGTGTGGCAGGGTAATGATGCAGGAACAACCAGAGCCCAGGAAAATACCTTGTCTACTGTCTAGGGCTGACACACACACACACACACACACACACACACACACACACACACACACACACACACACACACACACACACACACACACACACACACACACACACACGGCTATGAACACACACACACACACACACACACACACACACACGGCTATGAACAAGGGAACTCATATAAACAAAAGCGTGAAATAATCAACAGACATTCTATTCTCCCACTCTAGTCCCATGATGTCTAGTCCCATGATGTCTAGTCCCATGCTGTCTAGTCCCATGATGTCTAGTCCCATGCTGTCTAGTCCCATGATGTCTAGTCCCATGATGTCTAGTCCCATGCTGTCTAGTCCCATGCTGTCTAGTCCCATGATGTCTAGTCCCATGATGTCTAGTCCCATGATGTCTAGTCCCATGATGTCTAGTCCCATGCTGTC
The DNA here is from genome assembly GCF_021184085.1 of Oncorhynchus gorbuscha. Taxonomy (NCBI): domain Eukaryota; kingdom Metazoa; phylum Chordata; class Actinopteri; order Salmoniformes; family Salmonidae; genus Oncorhynchus; species Oncorhynchus gorbuscha. Next base: position 37,476,055 of record NC_060174.1, read on the forward strand.
TAGTCCCATGATGTCTAGTCCCATGCTGTCTAGTCCCATGATGTCTAGTCCCATGCTGTCTAGTCCCATGCTGTCTATTCCCATGCTGTCTATTCCCATGCTGTCTAGTCCCATGCTGTCTAGTCCCATGCTGTCTAGTCCCATGCTGTCTAGTCCCATGATGTCTAGTCCCATGCTGTCTAGTCCCATGCTGTCTAGTCCCATGATGTCTAGTCCCATGCTGTCTAGTCCCATGCTGTCTAGTCCCATGCTGTCTAGTCCCATGATGTCTAGTCCCATGCTGTCTAGTCCCATGATGTCTAGTCCCATGCTGTCTAGTCCCATGATGTCTAGTCCCATGATGTCTAGTCCCATGATGTCTAGTCCCATGCTGTCTAGTCCCATGCTGTCTAGTCCCATGATGTCTAGTCCCATGCTGTCTAGTCCCATGATGTCTAGTCCCATGCTGTCTAGTCCCATGATGTCTAGTCCCATGATGTCTAGTCCCATGATGTCTAGTCCCATGCTGTCTAGTCCCATGCTGTCTAGTCCCATGATGTTTGGTCCCATGATGTCTAGTCCCATGCTGTCTAGTCCCATGCTGTCTAGTCCCATGATGTCTAGTCCCATGCTGTCTAGTCCCATGCTGTCTGAGTCTAGTCCCATGCTGTCTAGTCCCATGCTGTCTAGTCCCATGCTGTCTAGTCCCATGATGTCTAGTCCCATGCTGTCTAGTCCCATGATGTCTAGTCCCATGCTGTCTAGTCCCATGCTGTCTAGTCCCATGCTGTCTAGTCCCATGATGTCTAGTCCCATGCTGTCTAGTCCCATGATGTCTTGTCCCATGATGTCTAGTCCCATGCTGTCTAGTCCCATGCTGTCTATTCCCATGCTGTCTAGTCCCATGATGTCTAGTCCCATGATGTCTAGTCCCATGCTGTCTAGTCCCATGCTGTCTAGTCCCATGATGTCTAGTCCCATGCTGTCTAGTCCCATGCTGTCTAGTCCCATGCTGTCTAGTCCCATGATATCTAGTCCCATGCTGTCTAGTCCCATGCTGTCTAGTCCCATGCTGTCTAGTCCCATGCTGTCTAGTCCCATGATGTCTAGTCCCATGCTGTCTAGTCCCATGCTGTCTAGTCCCATGATGTCTAGTCCCATGCTGTCTAGTCCCATGCTGTCTAGTCCCATGCTGTCTAGTCCCATGCTGTCTAGTCCCATGCTGTCTAGTCCCATGATGTCTAGTCCCATGCTGTCTAGTCCCATGCTGTCTAGTCCCATGATGTCTAGTCCCATGCTGTCTAGTCCCATGATGTCTAGTCCCATGCTGTCTAGTCCCATGCTGTCTAGTCCCATGCTGTCTAGTCCCATGATGTCTAGTCCCATGATGTCTAGTCCCATGCTGTCTAGTCCCATGCTGTCTAGTCCCATGATGTCTAGTCCCATACTGTCTAGTCCCATGCTGTCTAGTCCCATGCTGTCTAGTCCCATGATGTCTAGTCCCATGCTGTCTAGTCCCATGCTGTCTATTCCCATGCTGTCTAGTCCCATGCTGTCTAGTCCCATGATGTCTAGTCCCATGCTGTCTAGTCCCATGCTGTCTAGTCCCATGCTGTCTAGTCCCATGATGTCTAGTCCCATGATGTCTAGTCCCATGCTGTCTAGTCCCATGCTGTCTAGTCCCATGATGTCTAGTCCCATGATGTCTAGTCCCATGCTGTCTAGTCCCATGCCGATGATGTGAATGTCGATTAAGGAAGCCCCCCGCATCTCTCTGATTGAGGGGTTGGGTTAAATGCAGAAGTAACATTTCAGTTGAATGCATTCAGTTCTGCAACTGACTAGGTATCCCCTTCCCTTGTATGTCCCACACTTGACACACACATTAATAACAGCACTCTCATGCTAGAGTAGGAGATGGAATGTGTGTGAGGGGGGTGTAGTGGGGGGTTGAAACAAAGCAAGGGGTTGGGATGAGGGGAAGGGGGTAAGGGGGGTTGAGGAGGGGTGAGGAGAAGGTAAGGCAGGGAATGATAAAGTACAAAAGGTGTAATAAGCTTTGTATGTACTGGCAGCTGCAGGTAATGGGAGAGAGATGGAAACACACGGGGTGGAGTATCCAGTAGTATTACTATTAAATACAGTATTATACGGCTTATCCATGATGCTCTGGTTCAGAAATAAATGTGGTTAAAAGTGAGTCCAGCAAAAACATAGAGAACGTGTGTGTGTTATTTATACTGAACAAAACATAAAATGTAATGTGTTGGTCCCATGTTTTATGAGCTCAAATAAAAGATCCCTGACATTTTTCATACGCACAAAAACAGTATTTCTTAAAAATTTCTTGGCATTTCTCATTTGCCAAGATAAGAATCTGAATAAACAGCATGATCATCACACAGGTGCAACTTGTGCTGGGGACAATTAAAGGCCACTCTAAAATGTGCAGTTTTGTCACACAACATAATGCCACAGATGTCTCAAGTTTTGAGGGAACACGCAATTGGCATGCTGACCGCAGGAATGTCCACCAGAACTGTTGCCAGATAAACTAATATTAATTTCTCTACCATAAGCTGCCTCCAATGTCGTTTTAGAGAAGTTGGCAGTACGTCCAACCGACTTCACAACCACAGACCACGTGTAACCACGTCAGCCCAGGACCTCCACATCCGGCTTCTTCACTTGCGGGATTGTCTGAGACCAGCCACCCTGACAGCTGTTGAAACTGAGGAGTATTTCTGTCTGTAATAAAGCCCTTTTGCTGGGAAAAACGAACTCTGTTTGGCTGTGCCTGGCTCCGAAGTGGGTGGACCTGTGCCCTCCCAGGCCCTCCCATTGCTGCACCCCTGCCCAGAAATGTGAAATCCATAGATTAGGGCCTAATTTATTTATTTAAATTTACTGATTTCCTTATATGAACTGTAACTTGTTGTTGAAATTGTTGCATGTTGCGTTTCTGTATCTGTTCTGTAGGCCGGAACTCTACAATATCACCCCTAGGACCCTACAACATCACCCTTGGGACCCTACAACATCACCCTTGGGACCCTACAACATCACCCCTGGGACCCTACAATATCAACCCTGGGACCCTACAATATCACCCCTGGGACCCTACAACATCAACCCTGGGACCCTACAACATCACCCCTGGGACCCTGCAACATCACAACCTGGGACCCTACAATATCACCCCTGAGACCCTACAATATCACCCCTGAGACCCTACAATATCACCCCTGAGACCCTACAATATCCTTCCCCTGTCTTAGACCCTCCCCCATGTCATCCCCTGACTCAATCCCATCTCTCTCTCTGTGATTCCCTAACCCCTTAGTGAATATCACCACCAGGGTGTGAGACCATGGACAATATTTACAAAACCAGTCATGAGACCCCTACAATATCAAACCATCCTGAGACCCTTCAATATCACCCCTGAGACCCTCCAATCCTCACCCCTGAGACCCTTCAATATCACCCCTGAGACCTACAATATCACCCTCCTTCCCTTCTCTTCCATCTCACCCTCCTTCTCCTTCTCTTCCTCTCACCCTCCTTCTTCTTCCACTCTCTCCCTCCTTTCTTCTCTTCCATCTCTCCCCCTTCTCCCTCTCTTCCCATCTCTCTCTCTCTTCTCTTCCATTCCTTAGTTCTCACTCTTCTCTCTCTACACACCAGGGGTCTCCTTCTCTTCCAAGGTGAAGGGAGCATCTTCCACTGTCATTTAGGATCTTCCATTTAGGATAAAACAAAACAGTATTTCAGTCATCTTCCAACAAGCTCCTCTGGTTCTCTTCCAGACTGTTCTCCTTCAAACTCATCCTTCATCTTCCACTCTCTTCCTTCTCCTCTCTTCCACTCTCACCCTCCTTCTCCTTCTCTTCCACTCTCTCCCTCCTTCTCTTCCTCTCCCTCCTTCTCCTTCTCTTCCACTCTCTCCCCTCCTTCTCCTTCTCTTCCACTCTCACCCTCCTTCTCCTTCTCTTCCACTCTCTCCCTCCTTCTCCTTCTCTTCCACTCTCACCCTCCTTCTCCTTCTCTTCCACTCTCTCCTCCTTCTCTCCACTCTCTCCCTCCTTCTCCTTCTCTTCCACTCTCACCCTCCTTCTCCTTCTCTTCCACTCTCACCCTTTCTCCTTCTCTTCCACTCTTCCTTCCCTTCTCTTCCACTCTCACCCTCCTTCTCCTTCTCTTCCACTCTCACCCTCCTTCTCCTTCTCTTCCACTCTCACCCTCCTTCTCCTTCTCTTCCACTCTCCTCCCTCCTTCTCTTCTCTCTCCCTCTCTCTCTTCCACTCTCCTCTTTCTCTTCCACTCTCTCCCTCCTTCTCCTTCTCTTCCACTCTCTCCCTCCTTCTCCTTCTCTTCCACTCTCTCCCTCCTTCTCTTCCACTCTTCCACTCTCCTCCTCTCTCCTTCTCTTCCACTCTCACCCTCCTTCTCCTTCTCTTCCACTCTCTCCCTCCTTCTCTTCCACTCTCACCCTCCTTCCTTTCTCTTCCACTCTCTCCCTCCTTCTCTTCCTCTCTCCCTCCTTCTCCTTCTCTTCCACTCTCTCCCTCCTTCTCTTCCACTCTCTCCATCTCTTCTCTCTCTCCCTCCTTCTCTTCCTTCTCTTCCTCTCCTTCTCTTCCACTCTCTCCCTCCTTCTCCTTCTCTTCCACTCTCTCCTCTCACCCTCCTTCTCCTTCTCTTCCACTCTCCCTCCTTCTCCTTCTCTTCCACTCTCTCCCTCCTTCTCTTCCACTCTCACCCTCCTTCTCCTTCACTTCCACTCTTCCCTCCTTCTCTTCCACTCTCCCTTCTCTTCCTTCTCTTCTCACTCTCTCCCTCCTTCTCTTCCTCTCTCTTCTCCTCTCTTCCACTCTCTCCCTCCTTCTCTTCCACCCTCCTTCTTCTTCTCTTCCACTCTCTCCCTCCTTCTCCTTCTCTTCCACTCTCTCCTTCTCTCCTCTCACCCTCCTTCTCCTTCTCTTCCACCCTCCTTCCTTCCACTCTCCTTCTCCTCTTCCACCCTCCTTCTCCTTCTCTTCCACTCTCTCCCTCCTTCTCCTTCTCTCCACTCTCTCCCTCCTTCTCCTTCCTTCCACTCTCTCCCTCTTCTCCTTCTCTTCCACTCTCACCCTCCTTCTCCTTCCACTCTTCCTTCTCCTTCTCTTCACCCTCCTTCTCCTTCTCTTCCACTCTCACCCTCCTCTCCTTCTCCTTCTCCTTCTCTTCCACTCTCACCCTCCTTCTCCTTCTCTTCCACTCTCCCTCCCCTCCTTCTCCTTCTCTTTCCCTTCTCTTCCACCCTCCCTCCTTCTCCTTCTCTTCCACTCTCTCCCTCCTTCTCCTTCTCTTCCACTCTCACCCTCCTTCTCCTTCTCTTCCACTCTCTCCCTCTTCTCCTTCTCTTCCTCTCTCCCTCCTTCTCCTTCTCTTCCACTCTCTCCCTCCTTCTCCTTCTCTTCCACTCTCTCCCTCCTTCTCCTTCTCTTCCACTCTCTCCCTCCTTCTCCTTCTCTTCCACTCTCTCCCTTCTCCTTCTCTTCCACTCTCACCCTCCTTCTCCTTCTCTTCCACTCTCTCTCCACTCTTCCCTCCTCCTCCTTCTCTTCCACTCTCTCCCTCCTTCTCCTTCTCTTCCACTCTCTCCCTCCTTCTCCCACTCTCTCCCTCCTTCTCACTCTCTCCCTCCTTCTCCTTCTCTTCCACTCTCTCCTTCTCCTTCTCTTCCACTCTCACCCTCCTTCTCCTTCTCTTCCACTCTCCCCCCTCCTTCTCCTTCTCTTCCACTCTCACCCTCCTTCTCCTTCTCTTCCACTCTCTCCCTCCTTCTCCTTCTCTTCCACTCTCTCCCTCCTTCTCCTTCTCTTCCACTCTCTCCCTCCTTCTCCTTCTCTTCCACTCTCCCTCCTTCTCCTTCTCTTCCTCTCCCTCCTTCTCCTTCTCTTCCACTCTCTCCCTCCTTCTCCTTCTCTTCCACTCTCTCCCTCCTTCTCTTCCACTCTCTCCTTCTCCTTCTCTTCCACTCTCTCTTCCTCTCTTCCTCTCCCTCCTTCTCCTTCTCTTCCACTCTCACCCTCCTTCTCCTTCTCTTCCACTCTCTCCCTCCTTCTCCTTCTCTTCCACTCTCCCTCCTTCTCCTTCTCTTCCACTCTCTCCCTCCTTCTCCTTCTCTTCCACTCTCTCCCTCCTTCTCTTCCCTCTCTCTTCCACTTCCCTTCTCCTTCTCCTCTTCCACTCTCTTCCACTCCCTCCTTCTCCTTCTCTTCCACTCTCTCCCTCCTTCTCTTCCACTCTCACCCTCCTTCTCCTTCTCTTCCACTCTTCTCCTTCTCTCCTCTCTCCTCCTTCTCTTCCACTCTCTCCCTCCTTCTCCTTCTCTTCCACTCTCTCTTCCACTCTCACTCTCTCCTCCTTCTCCTTCTCTTCCCTCTCCCTCCCTCCTCCTTCTCTTCCACTCTCCACTCCCTCCTTCTCCTTCTCTTCCACTCTCTCCCTCCTTCTCCTTCTCTTCCACTCTCTCCCTCCTTCTCTTCTCTTCCTCTCTCCCTCCTTCTCCTTCTCTTCCACTCTCTCCCTCCTTCTCCTTCTCTTCCACTCTCTCCCTCCTTCTCCTTCTCTTCCACTCTCTCCCTCCTTCTCCTTCTCTTCCTTCCACTCTCTCCCTCCTTCTCCTTCTCTTCCACTCTCTCCCTCCTTCTCTTCTCTTCCACTCTCTCCCTTCTCCTTCTCTTCCACTTCTCCTTTCCACTCTCTTCCCTCCTCTCCTTCTCTTCCACTCTCTCCCTCCTTCTCCTTCTCTTCCACTCTCTCCCTCCTTCTCCTTCTCTTCCACTCTCTTCCTCTCTCCCTCCTCCTTCTCCTTCTCTTCCACTCTCTCCCTCCTTCTCCTTCTCTTCCACTCTCTCCCTCCTTCTCCTTCTCTTCCACTCTCTCCCTCCTTCTCCTTCTCTTCCACTCTCTCCCCTCCTTCTCCTTCTCCTTCTCTCTCCCTCCTTCTCCTCTTTCCACTCTCTCCCTCCTTCTCCTTCTCTTCCACTCTCTCCCTCCTTCTCCTTCTCTTCCACTCTCTCCTCCTTCTCCTTCTCTTCCACTCTCTCCCTCCTTCTCCTTCTCTTCCACTCTCTCCCTCCTTCTCCTTCTCTTCCACTCTCTCCCTCCTTCTCCTTCTCTTCCACTCTCTCCCTCCTTCTCCTTCTCTTCCACTCTCTCCCTCCTTCTCCTTCTCTTCCACTCTCTCCTCTCTTCTCTTCCTCTCTCCCTCCTTCTCCTTCTCTTCCACTCTCTCCCTCCTTCTCCTTCTCTTCCACTCTCTCCCTCCTTCTCCTTCTCTTCCACTCTCCTTCCCCACTCCTTCCTTCTCCTTCTCTTCCACTCTCTCCCTCCTTCTCCTTCTCTTCCACTCCCCTCCTTCTCCTTCTCTTCCACTCTCTCCCTCCTTCTCCTTCTCTTCCACTCTCTCCCTCCTTCTCTTCCACTCTCTTCCTTCTCTCCCTCCTCTCCTTCTCTTCCACTCTCTCCCTCCTTCTCCTTCTCTTCCACTCTCTCCCTCCTTCTCCTTCTCTTCCACTCTCTCCCTCCTTCTCCTTCTCTTCCACTCTCTCCCTCCTTCTCTTCCACTCTCTTCCTTCTCTCTCCCTCCTCCCTCCTTCTCTTCCACTCTCTCCCTCCTTCTCCTTCTCTTCCACTCTCTCCCTCCTTCTCCTTCTCTTCCACTCCACTCTCTCCCTCCTTCTCCTTCTCTTCCACTCTCTCCCTCTCTTCTCCTCTCTTCCACTCTTCTCCCTCCTTCTCCTTCTCTTCCACTCTCTCCCTCCTTCTCCTTCTCTTCCACTCTCTCCCTCCTTCTCCTTCTCTTCCACTCTCTCCTTCTCTTCCTTCCACTCCTCCCTCCTTCTCCTTCCTTTCCACTCTCTCCCTCCCTTCTCCTTCTCTTCCACTCTCTCCTCCTCTCCTTCTCTTCCCTTCTCCCTCCTTCTCCTTCTCTCCACTCTCCCTCCTCTCCTTCTCTTCCACTTCCTCTCTCCCTCCTTCTCCTTCTCTTCCACTCTCTCCCTCCTTCTCTTCCACTCTCTCCCTCCTTCTCCTTCTCCCTCCTTCTCTTCCACTCTCTCCCTCCCTTCTCTTCCACTTCTCCTTTCCACTCTCTCCCTCCTTCTCCTTCTCTTCCACTCTCTCCCTCCTTCTCCTTCCCTCTCTCCTCTCCTTCTCTTCCACTCTCTCCTCTCCTCTTCCTTCTTCCACTCTCTCCCTCCTTCTCCTTCTCTTCCACTCTCTCCCTCCTTCTCCTTCCTTCCACTCTCTCCCTCCTTCTCCTTCTCTTCCACTCTCTCCCTCCTTCTCTTCCACTCTCTCCCTCCTCTCCTCTTCTCACTCCTCCTTCTCCTTCTCTTCCTTCCACTCTCTCCCTCTCTTCTCTTCCACTCTCCACTCTCTCCCTCCTTCTCCTTCCTTCCACTCTCTCCCTCCTTCTCTTCCACTCTCTCCCTCCTCCTTCTCTTCCCTTCTCTCCCCTCCTTCTCCTTCTCTTCCACTCTCTCCTTCTCCTTCTCTTCCCTCCTTCTCTTCCTCCTCTCCTTCTCCTCTTCCACTCTCTCCCTCCTTCTCTTCCACTCTCTCCCTCCTTCTCCTTCTTTCCACTCTCACCCTCCTTCTCCTTCTCCTTCCACTCTCTCCCTCCTTCTCCTTCTCTTCCACTCTCTCCTCCTTCTCTTCCCTCTCTTCCACTCTCCCCTCCTTCTCTTCCACTCTCTCCCTCCTTCTCCTTCTCTTCCACTCTCTCCCTCCTTCTCTTCCTCTCTCTCTCCCTCTTCCACTCCACCTCTCTCCTTCCCTCTTCTCCTTCCTTCCCTCTCTCCCTCCTTCTCTTCCACTCTCTCCCTCCTTCTCCTTCTCTTCCACTCTCTCCCTCCTTCCTTCTCTTCCCTCTTCTCTCCCCTCCTCCTTCTCTTCCACTCTCTCCCTCCTTCTCCTTCCTTCCACTCTCTCCCTCCTTCTCCTTCTCTTCCACTCTCTCCTCCTTCTCCTTCTCTTCCACTCTCACTCTCTCCCTCCTTCTCTTCCCACTCTTCCCTCCTCCCTCCTCTCCTTCCACTCTCACCCTCCTTCTCCTTCTCTTCCACTCTCTCCTCCTTCTCCTTCCACTCTTCCACCCTCCTTCTCCTTCTCTTCCACTCTCACCCTCCTTCTCCTTCTCTTCCACTCTCTCCCTCCTTCTCTTCCACTCTCTCCTTCTCTTCCACTCTCTCCCTCCTTCTCCTTCTCTTCCACTCTCACCCTCCTTCTCTTCCACTCTCTCCCTCCTTCTCCTTCTTCTCTCTCCCTCCTCTCCTTCTCCCACTCTCTCCCTCCTTCTCTTCCACTCTCTCCCTCCTTCTCCTTCTCTTCCACTCTCTCCCTCCTTCTCTTCCACTCCTTTCTCTTCCACTCTCACCCTCCTTCTCCTTCTCTTCCACTCTCACCCTCCTTCTCCTTCTCTTCCACTCTCACCCTCCTTCTCTTCCACTCTCTCCCTCCTTCTCCTTCTCTTCCACTCTCTCCCTCCTTCTCCTTCTCTTCCACTCTCTCCCTCCTTCTCCTTCTCTTCCACTCTCACCCTCCTTCTCTTCCACTCTCTCCCTCCTTCTCCTTCTCTTCCACTCTCTCCCTCCTTCTCCTTCTCTTCCACTCTCTCCCTCCTTCTCCTTCTCTTCCACTCTCTCCCTCCTTCTTCTTCTCTTCCACTCTATCCCTCCTTCTCCTTCTCTTCCACTCACTCCCTCCTTCTCCTTCTCTTCCACTCTCTCCCTCCTTCTCCTTCTCTTCCACTCTCTCCCTCCTTCTCCTTCCCTTCCACTCTCTCCCCCCTTCTCCTTCTCTTCCACTCTCACCCTCCTTCCCTTCCACTCTCTCCCTCCTTCTCCTTCTCTTCCACTCTATCCCTCCTTCTCCTTCTCTTCCACTCTCTCCCTCCTTCTCCTTCCCTTCCACTCTCTCCCCCCTTCTCCTTCTCTTCCACTCTCTCCCTCCTTCTCCTTCTCTTCCACTCTCTCCCTCCTTCTCCTTCTCTTCCACTCTCTCCCTCCTTCTCCTTCTCTTCCACTCTCACCCTCCTTCTCCTTCTCTTCCACTCTCTCCCTCCTTCTCCTTCTCTTCCACTCTCTCCCTCCTTCTTCTTCTCTTCCACTCTCTCCCTCCTTCTCCTTCTCTTCCACTCTCACCCTCCTTCTCCTTCTCTTCCACTCTCTCCCTCCTTCTCCTTCTCTTCCACTCTCTCCTCCTTCTCCTTCTCTTCCACTCTCTCCTCCTTCTCCTTCTCTTCCACTCTCTCCTCCTTCTCCTTCTCTTCCACTCTCTCCCTCCTTCTCCTTCTCTTCCACTCTCTCCCTCCTTCTCCTTCTCTTCCACTCTCTCCCTCCTTCTCCTTCTCTTCCACTCTCTCCCTCCTTCTCTTCCACTCTCACCCTCCTTCTCCTTCTCTTCCACTCTCTCCCTCCTTCTCCTTCTCTTCCACTCTCTCCCTCTTTCTCCTTCCCTTCCACTATCTCCCTCTTTCCTCTCTCCCTCTCTTCTACTCTCTCCCTCTTTCCTCTCCCTTTCTCCCTCTCTCCCTCTTTCTCTCTCCCTGTTTGTTATAAAATTACCCTTGTAGCCACATGGTCTTCTTGTAAGTGAAGATTATTTTTACCTTGTGGCGGAAAATGAATGTCTGTGAGCAGAATCCCATCCATCACACCGTGAAAGCAGAGGTCATTCAGGAAATGATAAAAAGGCTAGATTAGGTCTCTCCTTCATGGACACACAAGCACGCACACACGGTAACAAATATGTTGTGGAAGTATAGGGGATCCTGAACAGCAAAACTTCACACCGTTTTGTGACTTTAAAATTGAGTTACACAGAGAGACACAGAGTTGTTTCTATGTGTTTAGAATTTAGTGTTAATCAGTTGGATTCGAGATATGACATGGGTTCAATTCATCTTGGTTCACATTTGTATGCAAGACGTGCCAGGTTTCACCTTTATCCTCATCAATCAATGAGGTAATATTATGTAGCATCAGATGATGTTCCTGAGCTGTATGTCAGCTATTAATGATCAATACTGCCCATACTGTCACACAGTTCTCACGGGGAGGTCAGGACACACACACGCAGTACTGAGTGGGGCCCTTCCTCCTCAGTATGTGAAGCTGTTGACATATTAATGTCTTGCATTCATTATTGACAGTAAATTACATTTGAAAAGCAAACGTCTGTCAACCTTCCTCTCCTTTAAATCTTTAAACTGTCTGTACATGTACAATCATATGGCTATTGAATCATACACAACTAACACGAGACAGGTATATCTGACACGCGGTTAATCGCTGATTCATATATGAGAGGGTTTACACATTCACAGATCTGATGTGCCAATACCCGCACCCTGTCCTGACCTCATAATACACTTTCATTATAAAACAGCTATACATCAACGTACCATATGGTTAAGGGTAAAGGGGAACAACAGAGAGAAACATGGAGGGACAGAGAGAGGGGTGGTGATGGAGTGATGAAGATGTTTGAGGCTACATTAACTACAGCATGTCCTGGATAGTGGCAGGTGAGGGTCAACATGCCCTGGTATGTGATTCTCTCTCTCTGATGGGTGGAGGTACAGAATATATTTCTATTTGACAGGTTGAGGGATAGTTAGTCAGGGGGTTCTACTGTGGTGCTCTTGTCCCCTTCCTAAATGACTGATACTTTGTCACCCTGCATGCCTGGCTGCAGACCACACTGGCCCTCTCCCTGTCATGTGTCTATACGTGGCTCAAAACGTGTGCAGGCACAAACACACATCGCCTTGTGTAAGCTGGTTAAAGCAAAGTGGGGAGCTCTCTCAGACCTCTTCATCTCATTTCTTTTAAAAGCCATCTGCCCATCCTCCCTCTTACCTCACCCCCCCTAACAATCCCCCACCCTCCAACCCGTAAGCAGGAGAAGCATGTTAAAGCTTTACGACAGAGCAAGTCACAGAGCGAGTGTCGGAGTGTGTGTGTCAAACATTGTAGCGTGGTCACGTGTCAGTAAGCGATCCATAGTATAGATGATCCCAATGATGGGAGTGTGTGTGATCAATAGTGCTCTCACCTACTATGTATTGCTCTGTGATCGATTCGACATTCCTATCTGCCTCTCTGAAATCAACTGCATTTCCTGTGTGATGAAACCTGGTCAAAGCCGCTTAAAATGAAACGAATTCTACACTATTACTTCTCCAATTCTAATTCTAAATTATAGTTGTTTTCTGTGTAAAATAAATCACCTTATTTAAAAGATGGCAGTGTGGGAGGGAGGGAGGGAGGGAGGGAGGGAGGGGAGGGAGGGAGGGAGGGAGGGAGGGAGGGAGGGAGGGAGGGAGGGAGGGAGGGAGGGAGGGAGGGGGAGGGTCCCCTTTAAACATTTTTACTTCTCTCTGCTAACATCTCTTCAGTGTCGTCTGATTGATAAATGTTTGATTCAGACACGCTTAAAAAAAATATTAAAAAACGGTACTACACCCAGAACAAATGGGGCTGTATACATAGTGTTATCAGTGGGGCTGTATACATAGTGTTATTAGTGGGGCTGCATTCATAGTGTTATTAGTGAGGCTGTATTCATAGTGTTATTAGTGGGGCTGTATTCATAGTGTTATTAGTGGGGCTGTATTCATAGTGTTATTAGTGAGGCTGTATACATAGTGTTATTAGTGAGGCTGCATTCATAGTGTTATTAGTGAGGCTGTATACATAGTGTTATTAGTGGGGCTGTATTCATAGTGTTATTAGTGGGGCTGTATTCATAGTGTTATTAGTGAGGCTGTATACATAGTGTTATCAGTGGGGCTGTATTCATAGTGTTATCAGTGGGGCTGTATACATAGTGTTATCAGTGGGGCTGCATTCATAGTGTTATTAGTGAGGCTGTATACATAGTGTTATTAGTGGGGCTGTATTCATAGTGTTATCAGTGGGGCTGTATACATAGTGGTATTAGTGAGGCTGCATTCATAGTGTTATTAGTGAGGCTGTATTCATAGTGTTATTAGTGGGGCTGTATACATAGTGTTATTAGTGAGGCTGTATACATAGTGTTATTAGTGAGGCTGTATTCATAGTGTTATTAGTGAGGCTGCATTCATAGTGTTATTAGTGAGGCTGTATTCATAGTGTTATTAGTGGGGCTGTATTCATAGTGTTATCAGTGGGGCTGTATACATAGTGTTATTAGTGAGGCTGCATTCATAGTGTTATTAGTGAGGCTGTATGCATAGTGTTATCAGTGGGGCTGTATACATAGTGTTATCAGTGGGGCTGTATTCATAGTGTTATTAGTGGGGCTGTATACATAGTGTTATCAGTGGGGCTGTATTCATAGTGTTATTAGTGAGGCTGTATACATAGTGTTATTAGTGGGGCTGTATTCATAGTGTTATTAGTGAGGCTGTATTCATAGTGTTATTAGTGGGGCTGTATACATAGTGTTATTAGTGAGGCTGCATTCATAGTGTTATTAGTGGGGCTGTATACATAGTGTTATTAGTGAGGCTGTATTCATAGTGTTATTAGTGAGGCTGTATACATAGTGTTATTAGTGGGGCTGTATACATAGTGTTATTAGTGAGGCTGTATTCATAGTGTTATTAGTGGCGCTGTATACATAGTGTTAGCAGTGGGGCTGTATTCATAGTGTTATTAGTGGGGCTGTATACATAGTGTTATTAGTGGGGCTGTATGCATAGTGTTATCAGTGGGGCTGTATACATAGTGTTATCAGTGGGGCTGTATGCATAGTGTTATCAGTGGGGCTGTATTCATAGTGTTATCAGTGGGGCTGTATGCATAGTGTTATCAGTGGGGCTGTATACATAGTGTTATCAGTGGGGCTGTATACATAGTGTTATCAGTGGGGCTGTATTCATAGTGTTATTAGTGAGGCTGTATTCATAGTGTTATTAGTGGGGCTGTATGCATAGTGTTATTAGTGAGGCTGTATTCATAGTGTTATTAGTGGGGCTGTATACATAGTGTTATCAGTGGGGCTGTATACATAGTGTTATTAGTGGGGCTGTATACATAGTGTTATTAGTGGGGCTGTATTCATAGTGTTATTAGTGGGAGTGTATACATAGTGTTATTAGTGGGGCTGTATGCATAGTGTTATTAGTGAGGCTGTATTCATAGTGTTATTAGTGGGGCTGTATACATAGTGTTATCAGTGGGGCTGTATTCATAGTGTTATTAGTGGGGCTGTATACATAGTGTTATTAGTGAGGCTGTATTCATAGTGTTATTAGTGAGGCTGCATTCATAGTGTTATTAGTGAGGCTGTATTCATAGTGTTATTAGTGGGGCTGTATTCATAGTGTTATCAGTGGGGCTGTATACATAGTGTTATTAGTGAGGCTGCATTCATAGTGTTATTAGTGAGGCTGTATTCATAGTGTTATTAGTGGGGCTGTATACATAGTGTTATTAGTGAGGCTGTATTCATAGTGTTATTAGTGGGGCTGTATACATAGTGTTATTAGTGAGGCTGCATTCATAGTGTTATTAGTGGGGCTGTATACATAGTGTTATTAGTGAGGCTGTATTCATAGTGTTATTAGTGAGGCTGTATACATAGTGTTATTAGTGGGGCTGTATACATAGTGTTATTAGTGAGGCTGTATTCATAGTGTTATTAGTGGCGCTGTATACATAGTGTTAGCAGTGGGGCTGTATTCATAGTGTTATTAGTGGGGCTGTATACATAGTGTTATTAGTGGGGCTGTATGCATAGTGTTATCAGTGGGGCTGTATACATAGTGTTATCAGTGGGGCTGTATGCATAGTGTTATCAGTGGGGCTGTATTCATAGTGTTATCAGTGGGGCTGTATTCATAGTGTTATCAGTGGGGCTGTATACATAGTGTTATCAGTGGGGCTGTATACATAGTGTTATTAGTGGGGCTGTATACATAGTGTTATTAGTGGGGCTGTATACATAGTGTTATTAGTGGGGCTGTATACATAGTGTTATCAGTGGGGCTGTATGCATAGTGTTATCAGTGGGGCTGTATTCATAGTGTTATTAGTGGGGCTGTATACATAGTGTTATCAGTGGGGCTGTATTCATAGTGTTATTAGTGAGGCTGTATTCATAGTGTTATTAGTGGGGCTGTATACATAGTGTTATCAGTGGGGCTGTATACATAGTGTTATTAGTGGGGCTGTATACATAGTGTTATCAGTGGGGCTGTATTCATAGTGTTATTAGTGAGGCTGTATTCATAGTGTTATTAGTGGGGCTGTATACATAGTGTTATTAGTGGGGCTGTATGCATAGTGTTATCAGTGGGGCTGTATACATAGTGTTATCAGTGGGAGTGTATACATAGTGTTATTAGTGGGGCTGTATTCATAGTGTTATTAGTGGGAGTGTATACATAGTGTTATTAGTGGGGCTGTATGCATAGTGTTATCAGTGGGGCTGTATACATAGTGTTATTAGTGGGGCTGTATACATAGTGTTATCAGTGGGGCTGTATACATAGTGTTATCAGTGGGGCTGTATTCATAGTGTTATCAGTGGGGCTGTATGCATAGTGTTATCAGTGGGGCTGTATTCATAGTGTTATCAGTGGGGCTGTATACATAGTGTTATCAGTGGGGCTGTATACATAGTGTTATCAGTGGGGCTGTATTCATAGTGTTATTAGTGGGGCTGTATGCATAGTGTTATTAGTGGGGCTGTATGCATAGTGTTATCAGTGGGGCTGTATACATAGTGTTATTAGTGGGGCTGTATGCATAGTGTTATCAGTGGGGCTGTATACATAGTGTTATCAGTGGGGCTGTATTCATAGTGTTATTAGTGGGGCTGTATACATAGTGTTATTAGTGGGCTGTATTCATAGTGTTATTAGTGGGAGTGTATACATAGTGTTATCAGTGGGGCTGTATACATAGTGTTATCAGTGGGGCTGTATACATAGTGTTATTAGTGGGGCTGTATTCATAGTGTTATTAGTGAGGCTGTATACATAGTGTTATTAGTGAGGCTGTATACATAGTGTTATTAGTGAGGCTGTATTCATAGTGTTATTAGTGAGGCTGTATACATAGTGTTATTAGTGGGGCTGTATTCATAGTGTTATTAGTAGGGCTGTATACATAGTGTTATTAGTGGGGCTGTATTCATAGTGTTATTAGTGGGGCTGTATACATAGTGTTATCAGTGGGGCTGTATACATAGTGTTATCAGTGGGGCTGTATACATAGTGTTATTAGTGGGGCTGTATTCATAGTGTTATTAGTGGGGCTGTATACATAGTGTTATCAGTGGGAGTGTATACATAGTGTTATTAGTGGGGCTGTATACATAGTGTTATTAGTGGGGCTGTATGCATAGTGTTATTAGTGGGGCTGTATTCATAGTGTTATCAGTGGGGCTGTATACATAGTGTTATTAGTGGGGCTGTATTCATAGTGTTATTAGTGGGAGTGTATACATAGTGTTATCAGTGGGGCTGTATACATAGTGTTATCAGTGGGGCTGTATACATAGTGTTATTAGTGGGGCTGTATTCATAGTGTTATTAGTGGGGCTGTATTCATAGTGTTATTAGTGGGAGTGTATACATAGTGTTATTAGTGGGGCTGTATGCATAGTGTTATCAGTGGGGCTGTATACATAGTGTTATTAGTGGGGCTGTATTCATAGTGTTATTAGTGGGAGTGTATACATAGTGTTATCAGTGGGGCTGTATACATAGTGTTATCAGTGGGGCTGTATACATAGTGTTATTAGTGGGGCTGTATTCATAGTGTTATTAGTGGGAGTGTATACATAGTGTTATTAGTGGGGCTGTATGCATAGTGTTATCAGTGGGGCTGTATACATAGTGTTATTAGTGGGGCTGTATTCATAGTGTTATTAGTGGGAGTGTATACATAGTGTTATTAGTGGGGCTGTATGCATAGTGTTATTAGTGAGGCTGTATTCATAGTGTTATTAGTGAGGCTGTATTCATAGTGTTATTAGTGAGGCTGCATTCATAGTGTTATTAGTGAGGCTGTATTCATAGTGTTATTAGTGGGGCTGTATTCATAGTGTTATCAGTGGGGCTGTATACATAGTGTTATTAGTGAGGCTGCATTCATAGTGTTATTAGTGAGGCTGTATTCATAGTGTTATTAGTGGGGCTGTATACATAGTGTTATTAGTGAGGCTGTATTCATAGTGTTATTAGTGGGGCTGTATACATAGTGTTATTAGTGAGGCTGCATTCATAGTGTTATTAGTGGGTCTGTATACATAGTGTTATTAGTGAGGCTGTATTCATAGTGTTATTAGTGAGGCTGTATACATAGTGTTATTAGTGGGGCTGTATACATAGTGTTATTAGTGAGGCTGTATTCATAGTGTTATTAGTGGCGCTGTATACATAGTGTTAGCAGTGGGGCTGTATTCATAGTGTTATTAGTGGGGCTGTATTCATAGTGTTATCAGTGGGGCTGTATTCATAGTGTTATCAGTGGGGCTGTATACATAGTGTTATCAGTGGGGCTGTATACATAGTGTTATTAGTGGGGCTGTATACATAGTGTTATTAGTGGGGCTGTATACATAGTGTTATTAGTGGGGCTGTATACATAGTGTTATCAGTGGGGCTGTATGCATAGTGTTATCAGTGGGGCTGTATTCATAGTGTTATTAGTGGGGCTGTATACATAGTGTTATCAGTGGGGCTGTATTCATAGTGTTATTAGTGAGGCTGTATTCATAGTGTTATTAGTGGGGCTGTATACATAGTGTTATCAGTGGGGCTGTATACATAGTGTTATTAGTGGGGCTGTATACATAGTGTTATCAGTGGGGCTGTATTCATAGTGTTATTAGTGAGGCTGTATTCATAGTGTTATTAGTGGGGCTGTATACATAGTGTTATTAGTGGGGCTGTATGCATAGTGTTATCAGTGGGGCTGTATACATAGTGTTATCAGTGGGAGTGTATACATAGTGTTATTAGTGGGGCTGTATTCATAGTGTTATTAGTGGGAGTGTATACATAGTGTTATTAGTGGGGCTGTATACATAGTGTTATCAGTGGGGCTGTATACATAGTGTTATCAGTGGGGCTGTATTCATAGTGTTATCAGTGGGGCTGTATACATAGTGTTATCAGTGGGGCTGTATTCATAGTGTTATCAGTGGGGCTGTATACATAGTGTTATTAGTGGGGCTGTATACATAGTGTTATCAGTGGGGCTGTATACATAGTGTTATCAGTGGGGCTGTATTCATAGTGTTATCAGTGGGGCTGTATGCATAGTGTTATCAGTGGGGCTGTATTCATAGTGTTATCAGTGGGGCTGTATACATAGTGTTATCAGTGGGGCTGTATACATAGTGTTATCAGTGGGGCTGTATTCATAGTGTTATTAGTGGGGCTGTATGCATAGTGTTATCAGTGGGGCTGTATACATAGTGTTATTAGTGGGGCTGTATACATAGTGTTATTAGTGGGGCTGTATACATAGTGTTATTAGTGGGGCTGTATACATAGTGTTATTAGTGGGAGTGTATGCATAGTGTTATTAGTGGGAGTGTATTCATAGTGTTATTAGTGGGGCTGTATTAATAGTGTTATTAGTGGCGCTGTATACATAGTGTTATTACTGGGGCTGTATACATAGTGTTATTAGTGGGAGTGTATACATAGTGGTATCAGTGGGGCTGTATTCATAGTGTTATTAGTGGGAGTGTATACATAGTGTTATTAGTGGGAGTGTATACATAGTGTTATCAGTGGGGCTGTATTAATAGTGTTATTAGTGGGAGTGTATACATAGTGTTATCAGTGGGGCTGTATTAATAGTGTTATTAGTGGGAGTGTATACATAGTGTTATTAGTGGGAGTGTATACATAGTGGTATCAGTGGGGCTGTATTCATAGTGTTATTAGTGGGAGTGTATACATAGTGTTATTAGTGGGGCTGTATTAATAGTGTTATTAGTGGGAGTGTATACATAGTGTTATTAGTGGGAGTGTATACATAGTGTTATCAGTGGGGCTGTATTCATAGTGTTATTAGTGGCGCTGTATTCATAGTGTTATCAGTGGGGCTGTATTCATAGTGTTATCAGTGGGGCTGTATTCATAGTGTTATTAGTGGGAGTGTATTCATAGTGGTATCAGTGGGGCTGTATGCATAGTGTTATTAGTGGGGCTGTATGCATAGTGTTATCAGTGGGGCTGTATACATAGTGTTATCAGTGGGGCTGTATTCATAGTGTTATCAGTGGGGCTGTATTCATAGTGTTATCAGTGGGGCTGTATTCATAGTGTTATCAGTGGGGCTGTATACATAGTGTTATCAGTGGGGCTGTATACATAGTGTTATCAGTGGGGCTGTATTCATAGTGTTATTAGTGGGAGTGTATACATAGTGTTATCAGTGGGGCTGTATTCATAGTGTTATCAGTGGGGCTGTATACATAGTGTTATCAGTGGGGCTGTATTCATAGTGTTATCAGTGCGGCTGTATTCATAGTGTTATTAGTGGGAGTGTATACATAGTGTTATTAGTGGGCCTGTATTCATAGTGTTATCATTCATACGTTTGGAACATCTACATTTTAAAAAGTCTAATAAATCCATGTAATATCGCCTAAACCATCAGTTTGTTATATTTGGAGTACTTCTCCTGTCCTATCCGGTGTCCTGTGTGAATTTAAGTATGCTCTCTCTAATTCTCTCTCGTTCTCTATTTTTCTCTTTCTTTCTCTCTTTCTTCTTTCTTTCTTCTCTCTCTCTTTCTTTCTTTCTTTCTCTTTCTTTCTCGGAGGATCTGAGCCCTAGGACCATGCCTCAGGACTACCTGGCCTAATGACTCTATGTTGTCCCCAGTCCACCTGGCCGTGCTGCTGCTCCAGTTTCAACTGTTCTGCCTCACGGCTATGGAACACTAACCTGTTCACAGCCAGAAGAGGACTGGACACCCCTCATAGCCTCGTTCCTCTCTAGATTTCTTCCTAGGTTCTGTCCTTTCCAGGGAGTTTTTCCTAGCCACCATGCTTCTACACCTGCTTTGCTTGCTGTTTGGGGTTTTAGGCTGGGTTTCTGTACAGCACTTTGTGCCATCAGCTGATGTAAGAATGGCTTTATAAATACATTTGATTGATTGACTATGCCATATGGCTGTGGGCTACACTAGTTAATTTAGCAGACAAGATTTGCTTAGAATTCCGTGGCATTATTTTATATTATTTATAGTATGAAGAATAAAATTGAACAGGATTGAACAGGATATTTTCTCCAAATGATTCGATGGAGTGTGCCCATGTATCTATTCTGTGTTGAGTGATTAACAAAGAAACATGTACTACCTATATGCTTGATTTAGAGTTAATTATCTAATTTTAGTATTGATACAAATGGCTTGATGTGACTCTAATGATGATTTAAAATAAGATGCATGAAAGGCATGAGCTCTGCTTTGTTTTTGTGCAGGCTGCTGTCACGCCTTGGTCTTAGTATTTTGTGTTTTCTTTAATTATTTGTTCAGGCCAGGGTGTGACATGGGTTTATTGTGTTGTCGTATTGGGGTTTTTGTAGGCATTGGGATTGTGGCTGATTAGGGGTGTGTCTAGCATAGGCTTGGCTGCCTGAGGCGGATCTCAATCAGAGTCAGGTGATTCTCGTTGTCTCTGATTGGGAACCATATTTAGGTAGCCTGGGTTTCACCATGTATTTTGTGGGTGATTGTTCCTGTCTCTGTGTAGTGTTCACCAGATAGGCTGTGATAGGTTTTCTCGTTCCGTTTGTTGTTTTGTAATATTTATAGTTATTTCATGTATCGCTATTCTTCATTACAGAACATGAGTAACCACCACGCAGCATTTTGGTCCGCTTCTCCTTCAACAGACGAACGCCGTTACAGCTGCACACACTTCATCAGTCTCTCATTCACTATTTGACAAGCACTTGATAATGTCTCAAACTTCCCGGCGGAATCCCCTTTGTGTGGCCGAAATGCCCCCTCCAAAAATCCATGCCTTTTGCGGCCAGTGGCAGAATTCCCTTCTCCCAGCATCATGCTCCAAAGCACGCCTCACTCAAATGGCTCTCAGTCATGTAATCGGATCTTTCTCACAGGCTACAAGTGAAGACAGACACATTGGGGACGCAACTGCGTTCTTATCCAATTTCGAGGCGCATATTGAAGATATTGGAAGAACTGTCCACATTTATTTTTTGTCAGCCAACAAGATGAGTAGGCCTAACAATCAGCAAAAGCACTAGCCTATGTCAATCTACTATCCCCCATAGTAAAAACATTGACCTATTCTATTCTGTCCAAAACATAGTCTGGGACAGTGGGATAGATCCCAAATTAATACAACCACTAGCATCAAAAACACTTTTTTAAGCAATGAGGCTGACACAACAGATCGGAACATTTAGCTGAAAATGTTGATAAACTATTAGGCTATTTCTTCACATTATAAGCACAGCAATGCACACACGGCTGTAGGCTATAAGCACAGCAATGTGCACATGGCAGTAGGCTATAAGCACAGCAATGCGCACAAGGCTGTAGGCTATAAGCACAGCAATGTGCACATGGCAGTAGGCTATAAGCACAGCAATGCGCACAAGGCTGTAGGCTATAAGCACAGCAATGTGCACATGGCAGTAGGCTATAAGCACAGCAATGTGCACATGGCAGTAGGCTATAAGCACAGCAATGTGCACATGGCAGTAGGCTATAAGCACAGCAATGTGCACATGGCAGTAGGCTATAAGCACATCAATGTGCACATGGCAGTAGGCTATAAGCACAGCAATGTGCACATGGCAGTAGGCTATAAGCACATCAATGCACACATGGCAGTAGGCTATAAGCACAGCAATGTGCACATGGCAGTAGGCTATAAGCACATCAATGCACACACGGCTGTAGGCTATAAGCACATCAATGTGCACATGGCAGTAGGCTATAAGCACAGCAATGTGCACATGGCAGTAGGCTATAATCACCGCAATGTGCACATGGCAGTAGGCTATAAGCACAGCAATGTGCACATGGCAGTAGGCTTTAAGCACAGCAATGTGCACATGGCAGTAGGCTATAAGCACAGCAATGTGTACATGGCAGTAGGCTATAAGCACAGCAATGTGTACATGGCAGTAGGCTATAAGCACAGCAATGTGCACATGGCAGTAGGCTATAAGCACAGCAATGTGCACATGGCAGTAGGCTATAAGCACAGCAATGTGCACATGGCAGTAGGCTATAAGCACATCAATGCACACACGGCTGTAGGCTATAAGCACATCAATGTGCACATGGCAGTAGGCTATAAGCACAGCAATGTGCACATGGCAGTAGGCTATAAGCACATCAATGTGCACATGGCAGTAGGCTATAAGCACAGCAATGTGCACATGGCAGTAGGCTATAAGCACAGCAATGTGCACATGGCAGTAGGCTATAAGCACATCAATGTGCACATGGCAGTAGGCTATAAGCACAGCAATGTGCACATGGCAGTAGGCTATAAGCACATCAATGCACACATGGCAGTAGGCTATAAGCACAGCAATGTGCACATGGCAGTAGGCTATAAGCACATCAATGCACACACGGCTGTAGGCTATAAGCACATCAATGTGCACATGGCAGTAGGCTATAAGCACAGCAATGTGCACATGGCAGTAGGCTATAAGCACCGCAATGTGCACATGGCAGTAGGCTATAAGCACAGCAATGTGCACATGGCAGTAGGCTTTAAGCACAGCAATGTGCACATGGCAGTAGGCTATAAGCACAGCAATGTGTACATGGCAGTAGGCTATAAGCACAGCAATGTGTACATGGCAGTAGGCTATAAGCACAGCAATGTGCACATGGCAGTAGGCTATAAGCACAGCAATGTGCACATGGCAGTAGGCTATAAGCACAGCAATGTGCACATGGCAGTAGGCTATAAGCACATCAATGCACACACGGCTGTAGGCTATAAGCACATCAATGTGCACATGGCAGTAGGCTATAAGCACAGCAATGTGCACATGGCAGTAGGCTATAAGCACATCAATGTGCACATGGCAGTAGGCTATAAGCACAGCAATGTGCACATGGCAGTAGGCTATAAGCACAGCAATGTGCACATGGCAGTAGGCTATAAGCACATCAATGTGCACATGGCAGTAGGCTATAAGCACAGCAATGTGCACATGGCAGTAGGCTATAAGCACATCAATGCACACACGGCTGTAGGCTATAAGCACATCAATGTGCACATGGCAGTAGGCTATAAGCACATCAATGTGCACATGGCAGTAGGCTATAAGCACAGCAATGTGCACATGGCAGTAGGCTATAAGCACAGCAATGTGCACATGGCAGTAGGCTATAAGCACAGCAATGTGCACATGGCAGTAGGCTATAAGCACAGCAATGTGCACATGGCAGTAGGCTATAAGCACATCAATGTGCACATGGCAGTAGGCTATAAGCACAGCAATGTGCACATGGCAGTAGGCTATAAGCACATCAATGCACACATGGCAGTAGGCTATAAGCACAGCAATTTGCACATGGCAGTAGGCTATAAGCACAGCAATGTGCACATGGCAGTAGGCTATAAGCACAGCAATGTGCACATGGCAGTAGGTTATAAACACAGCAATGTGCACATGGCAGTAGGCTATAAGCACAGCAATGTGCACATGGCAGTAGGCTATAAGCACAGCAATGTGCACATGGCAGTAGGCTATAAGCACAGCAATGTGCACATGGCAGTAGGCTATAAGCACAGCAATGTGCACATGGCAGTAGGCTATAAGCACATCAATGTGCACATGGCAGTAGGCTATAAGCACAGCAATGTGCACATGGCAGTAGGCTATAAGCACATCAATGCACACACGGCTGTAGGCTATAAGCACATCAATGTGCACATGGCAGTAGGCTATAAGCACAGCAATGTGCACATGGCAGTAGGCTATAAGCACATCAATGTGCACATGGCAGTAGGCTATAAGCACAGCAATGTGCACATGGCAGTAGGCTATAAGCACAGCAATGTGCACATGGCAGTAGGCTATAAGCACAGCAATGTGCACATGGCAGTAGGCTATAAGCACAGCAATGTGCACATGGCAGTAGGCTATAAGCACAGCAATGTGCACATGGCAGTAGGCTATAAGCACATCAATGTGCACATGGCAGTAGGCTATAAGCACATCAATGTGCACATGGCCGTAGGCTATAAGCACAGCAATGTGCACATGGCAGTAGGCTATAAGCACAGCAATGTGCACATGGCAGTAGGCTATAAGCACATCAATGCACACATGGCAGTAGGCTATAAGCACATCAATGCACACATGGCAGTAGGCTATAAGCACAGCAATGTGCACATGGCAGTAGGCTATAAGCACAGCAATGTGCACATGGCAGTAGGCTATAAGCACATCAATGTGCACATGGCAGTAGGCTATAAGCACAGCAATGTGCACATGGCAGTAGGCTATAAGCACATCAATGCACACATGGCAGTAGGCTATAAGCACAGCAATTTGCACATGGCAGTAGGCTATAAGCACAGCAATGTGCACATGGCAGTAGGCTATAAGCACAGCAATGTGCACATGGCAGTAGGTTATAAACACAGCAATGTGCACATGGCAGTAGGCTATAAGCACAGCAATGTGCACATGGCAGTAGGCTATAAGCACAGCAATGTGCACATGGCAGTAGGCTATAAGCACAGCAATGTGCACATGGCAGTAGGCTATAAGCACAGCAATGTGCACATGGCAGTAGGCTATAAGCACATCAATGTGCACATGGCAGTAGGCTATAAGCACAGCAATGTGCACATGGCAGTAGGCTATAAGCACATCATCAATGCACTACACGGCTGTAGGCTATAAGCACATCAATGTGCACATGGCAGTAGGCTATAAGCACAGCAATGTGCACATGGCAGTAGGCTATAAGCACATCAATGTGCACATGGCAGTAGGCTATAAGCACAGCAATGTGCACATGGCAGTAGGCTATAAGCACAGCAATGTGCACATGGCAGTAGGCTATAAGCACAGCAATGTGCACATGGCAGTAGGCTATAAGCACAGCAATGTGCACATGGCAGTAGGCTATAAGCACAGCAATGTGCACATGGCAGTAGGCTATAAGCACATCAATGTGCACATGGCAGTAGGCTATAAGCACATCAATGCACACATGGCCGTAGGCTATAAGCACAGCAATGTGCACATGGCAGTAGGCTATAAGCACAGCAATGTGCACATGGCAGTAGGCTATAAGCACATCAATGCACACATGGCAGTAGGCTATAAGCACATCAATGCACACATGGCAGTAGGCTATAAGCACAGCAATGTGCACATGGCAGTAGGCTATAAGCACAGCAATGTGCACATGGCACATGGCAGTAGGCTATAAGCACAGCAATGTGCACATGGCAGTAGGCTATAAGCACAGCAATGTGCACATGGCAGTAGGCTATAAGCACAGCAATGTGCACATGGCAGTAGGCTATAAGCACAGCAATGTGCACATGGCAGTAGGCTATAAGCACAGCAATGTGCACATGGCAGTAGGCTATAAGCACAGCAATGTGCACATGGCAGTAGGCTATAAGCACAGCAATGTGCACATGGCAGTAGGCTATAAGCACAGCAATGTGCACATGGCAGTAGGCTATAAGCACAGCAATGTGCACATGGCAGTAGGCTATAAGCACATCAATGTGCACATGGCAGTAGGCTATAAGCACAGCAATGTGCACATGGCAGTAGGCTATAAGCACATCAATGCACACACGGCTGTAGGCTATAAGCACATCAATGTGCACATGGCAGTAGGCTATAAGCACAGCAATGTGCACATGGCAGTAGGCTATAAGCACATCAATGTGCACATGGCAGTAGGCTATAAGCACAGCAATGTGCACATGGCAGTAGGCTATAAGCACAGCAATGTGCACATGGCAGTAGGCTTTAAGCACAGCAATGTGCACATGGCAGTAGGCTATAAGCACAGCAATGTGCACATGGCAGTAGGCTATAAGCACAGCAATGTGCACATGGCAGTAGGCTTTAAGCACAGCAATGTGCACATGGCAGTAGGCTATAAGCACAGCAATGTGTACATGGCAGTAGGCTATAAGCACAGCAATGTGCACATGGCAGTAGGCTATAAGCACAGCAATGTGCACATGGCAGTAGGCTATAAGCACAGCAATGTGCACATGGCAGTAGGCTATAAGCACAGCAATGTGCACATGGCAGTAGGCTATAAGCACATCAATGCACACACGGCTGTAGGCTATAAGCACAGCAATGTGCACATGGCAGTAGGCTATAAGCACATCAATGCGCACATGGCAGTACGCTATAAGCACAGCAATGTGCACATGGCAGTAGGCTATAAGCACAGCAATGTGCACATGGCAGTAGGCTATAAGCACAGCAATGTGCACATGGCAGTAGGCTATAAGCACATCAATGCACACATGGCAGTAGGCTATAAGCACATCAATGCACACATGGCAGTAGGCTATAAGCACAGCAATGTGCACATGGCAGTAGGCTATAAGCACATCAATGCACACATGGCAGTAGGCTATAAGCACAGCAATGTGCACATGGCAGTAGGCTATAAGCACAGCAATGTGCACATGGCAGTAGGCTATAAGCACATCAATGCACACATGGCAGTAGGCTATAAGCACAGCAATGTGCACATGGCAGTAGGCTATAAGCACAGCAATGTGCACATGGCAGTAGGCTATAAGCACATCAATGCACACATGGCAGTAGGCTATAAGCACATCAATGCACACATGGCAGTAGGCTATAAGCACAGCAATGTGCACATGGCAGTAGGCTATAAGCACATCAATGCACACATGGCAGTAGGCTATAAGCACATCAATGCACACATGGCAGTAGGCTATAAGCACAGCAATGTGCACATGGCAGTAGGCTATAAGCACAGCAATGTGCACATGGCAGTAGGCTATAAGCACAGCAATGTGCACATGGCAGTAGGCTATAAGCACATCAATGCACACATGGCAGTAGGCTATAAGCACATCAATGCACACATGGCAGTAGGCTATAAGCACAGCAATGTGCACATGGCAGTAGGCTATAAGCACAAATGTTCCATTAGCGGGAAAACACCATTATCAAAAGTGACCACAAATAAGATTATGCATTTTATTATAAAGGTGCATTTTTATGGTGAAAATTCTCTTCCCAAACTTGAAACTCACTTGCTGTGTATGTATGCCAGTTAGGCTCTAAACCCCCTTGTAAAGCGGATGAATGTGCTTCACTTTAAGAAGTTATTTGGCCACTTTAGTTGTGATACAAACCTTATCAAAACATAAGCTGTGACTATGATTTGAATTTTTTTTTAATAAAAAAAGCATGAGTTTGTCTTACTGCACACACAAGCTGGGCATCATTCACAAATGATAATATATCATTCACAAGGCTAATATTGTCACCCATAAGAATGTTTTTGATTTAATCTAGTCTTTACATATACTAAATGTATATAACCCTGTTACGGGGGCTGAGTCACTGGCTTGCTGGGGCTCTCTCGTGCCGTCCCTGGGGGGGGGATGCGTCACCTGGGTGGGTTGATTCACTGTTGTGGTCGGCCTGTCTGGGTTCCCCCCCCCACCCCTTGGGTTGTACCGTGTCGGAGATCTTTGTGGGCTATACTCGGCCTTGTCTCAGGATGGTAAGTTGGTGGTTGAAGATTTCCCTCTAGTGGTGTGGGGGCTGTGCTTTGGCAAAGTGGGTGGGGTTATATCCTTCCTGTTTGGCCCTGTCCGGGGGTGTCCTCGGATGGGGCCACAGTGTCTCCTGACCCCTCCTGTCTCAGCCTCCAGTATTTATGCTGCAGTAGTTTATGTGTCGGGGGGCTAGGGTCAGTTTGTTTATCTGGAGTACTTCTCCTGTCCTATTCGGTGTCCTGTGTAAATCTAAGTGTGCGTTCTCTAATTCTCTCCTTCTCTCTTTCTTTCTCTCTCTCGGAGGACCTGAGCCCTAGAACCATGCCCCAGGACTACCTGACATGATGACTCCTTGCTGTCCCCAGTCCACCTGGCCATGCTGCTGCTCCAGTTTCAACTGGCCTGGGCCCTAGGACCATGTCCCAGGACTACCTGACATGAGGACTCCTTGCTGTCCCCAGTCCACCTGGCCATGCTCCTGCTCCAGTTTCAACTGTTCTGCCTTACTATTATTCAACCATGCTGGTCATTTATGAACATTTGAACATCTTGGCCACGTTCTGTTATAATCTCCACCTGGCACAGCCAGAAGAGGACTGGCCACCCCACATATGCTCTCTCTAATTCTCTCTTTCTTTCTCTCTCTCGGAGGACCTGAGCCCTAGGACCGTGCCCCAGGACTACCTGACATGATGGCTCCTTGCTGTCCCCAGTCCATCTGACTGTGCTGCTGCTCCAGTTTCAACTGTTCTGCCTTATTATTATTTGACCATGCTGGTCATTTATGAACATTTGAACATCTTGGTCATGTTCTGTTATAATCTCTACCCGGCACAGCCAGAAGAGGACTGGCCACCCCACATAGCCCGGTTCCTCTCTAGGTTTCTTCCTAGGTTTTGGCCTTTCTAGGGAGTTTTTCCTAGCCACCGTGCTTTTACACCTGCATTGTTTGCTGTTTGGGGTTTTAGGCTGGGTTTCTGTACAGCACTTTGAGATATCAGCTGATGTACGAAGGGCTATATAAATAAATTTGATTTGATTTGATTTGACTAAATAATATATGTGTGAAATTAGTTTTGATCTAGAATGGACTATTAGCATGCACCTGTCTCGAAAAAAATCCATGTGATCTCTGCACTTAAATAGCAAACGGAGGATGCTTTCCCCGTGGTTCATTTTCATGCCAGCTAGGTAGGCTATACTCCTGTTGTAATATAAGCAATGTGCTTAATATTAGAAAAGTGAGAAATAAATATAGTAAGCTTAGCCTATAGAAAGCTGATGGGATCCTCCTCTTTTTGATAGAAGACATTACTCTGTTTTCTCACACAATTGAATAGCCTATAGAAATGTTGTGCAACATGAGCTCATGGGCTCTAATCAAGTGTTTCATTCGATTTCTATAACATTTGCATTCATGTCAGAGTGATTAGAGGGACAATAGAGTGCTGAGTACCAGGCAGTTAGTGAGTTTTGTAGGCAGCTAATGACCATCAGTAGCGTCAGAGCTTGGAAAAGCCAAATTACCATAACTAAAGGGTCAAGTAGAATTTGACTGCCATCGTTACTCGTGACCACATTTACATTTACATTTAAGTCATTTAGCAGACGCTCTTATCCAGAGCGACTTACAAATTGGTGCATTCACCTTATGACATCCAGTGGGACAGTCACTTAACAATAGTGCATCTAAAACTTAGGGGGGGGGTGGGGTGAGAGGGATTACTTAACCTATCCTAGGTATTCCTTAAAGAGGTGGGGTTTCAGGTGTCTCCGGAAGGTGGTGATTGACTCCGCTGTCCTGGCGTCGTGAGGGAGTTTGTTCCACCATTGGGGGGGCCAGGGCAGCGAACAGTTTTGACTGGGCTGAGCGGGAGCTGTACTTCCTCAGTGGTAGGGAGGCGAGCAGGCCAGAGGTGGATGAACGCAGTGCCCTTGTTTGGGTGTAGGGCCTGATCAGAGCCTGGAGGTACTGAGGTGCCGTTCCCCTCACAGCTCCGTAGGCAAGCACCATGGTCTTGTAGCGGATGCGAGCTTCAACTGGAAGCCAGTGGAGAGAACGGAGGAGCGGAGTGACGTGAGAGAACTTGGGAAGGTTGAACACCAGACGGGCTGCGGCGTTCTGGATGAGTTGAAGGGGTTTAATGGCACAGGCAGGGAGCCCAGCCAACAGCGAGTTGCAGTAATCCAGACGGGAGATGACAAGTGCCTGGATTAGGACCTGCGCCGCTTCCTGTGTGAGGCAGGGTCGTACTCTGCGGATGTTGTAGAGCATGAACCTACAGGAACGGGCCACCGCCTTGATGTTAGTTGAGAACGACAGGGTGTTGTCCAGGATCACGCCAAGGTTCTTGGCGCTCTGGGAGGAGGACACAATGGAGTTGTCGACCGTGATGGCGAGATCATGGAACGGGCAGTCCTTCCCCGGGAGGAAGAGCAGCTCCGTCTTGCCGAGGTTCAGCTTGAGGTGGTGATCCGTCATCCACACTGATATGTCTGCCAGACATGCAGAGATGCGATTCGCCACCTGGTCATCAGAAGGGGGAAAGGAGAAGATTAATTGTGTGTCGTCTGCATAGCAATGATAAGAGAGACCATGTGAGGTTATGACAGAGCCAAGTGACTTGGTGTATAGCGAGAATAGGAGAGGGCCAAGAACAGAGCCCTGGGGGACACCAGTGGTGAGAGCGCGTGGTGAGGAGACAGATTCTCGCCACGCCACCTGGTAGGAGCGACCTGTCAGGTAGGACGCAATCCAAGCGTGGGCCGCGCCGGAGATGCCCAACTCGGAGAGGGTGGAGAGGAGGATCTGATGGTTCACAGTATCGAAGGCAGCCGATAGATCTAGAAGGATGAGAGCAGAGGAGAGAGAGTTAGCTTTAGCAGTGCGGAGCGCCTCCGTGATACAGAGGAGAGCAGTCTCAGTTGAATGACTAGTCTTGAAACCTGACTGATTTGGATCAAGAAGGTCATTCAGAGAGAGATAGCGGGAGAGCTGGCCAAGGACGGCACGTTCAAGAGTTTTGGAGAGAAAAGAAAGAAGGGATACTGGTCTGTAATTGTTGACATCGGAGGGATCGAGTGTAGGTTTTTTCAGAAGGGGTGCAACTCTCGCTCTCTTGAAGACGGAAGGGACGTAGCCAACGGTCAGGGATGAGTTGATGAGCGAGGTGAGGTAAGGGAGAAGGTCTCCGGAAATGGTCTGGAGAAGAGAGGAGGGGATAGGGTCAAGCGGGCAGGTTGTTGGGCGGCCGGCCGTCACAAGACGCGAGATTTCATCTGGAGAGAGAGGGGAGAAAGAGGTCAGAGCACAGGGTAGGGCAGTGTGAGCAGAACCAGCGGTGTCGTTTGACTTAGCAAACGAGGATCGGATGTCGTCGACCTTCTTTTCAAAATGGTTGACGAAGTCATCTGCAGAGAGGGAGGAGGGGGGAGGGGCGGAGGATTCAGGAGGGAGGAGAAGGTGGCAAAGAGCTTCCTAGGGTTAGAGGCAGATGCTTGGAATTTAGCGTGGTAGAAAGTGGCTTTAGCAGCAGAGACAGAGGAGGAAAATGTAGAGAGGAGGGAGTGAAAGGATGCCAGGTCCGCAGGGAGGCGAGTTTTCCTCCATTTCCGCTCGGCTGCCCGGAGCCCTGTTCTGTGAGCTTGCAATGAGTCATCGAGCCACGGAGCGGGAGGGGAGGACCGAGCCGGCCTGGAGGATAGGGGACATAGAGAGTCAAGGGATGCAGAGAGGGAGGAGAGGAGGGTTGAGGAGGCAGAATCAGGAGATAGGTGGGAGAAGGTTTGAGCGGAGGGAAGAGATGATAGGATGGAAGAGGAGAGAGTAGCGGGGAGAGAGAGCGAAGGTTGGGACGGCGCGATACCATCCGAGTAGGGGCAGTGTGGGAGGTGTTGGATGAGAGCGAGAGGGAAAAGGATACAAGGCAGTGGTCGGAGACTTGGAGGGGAGTTGCAATGAGGTTAGTGGAAGAACAGCATCTAGTAAAGATGAGGTCGAGCGTATTGCCTGCCTTGTGAGTAGGGGGGAAGGTGAGAGGGTGAGGTCAAAAGAGGAGAGGAGTGGAAAGAAGGAGGCAGAGAGGAAAGAGTCAAAGGTAGACGTGGGGAGGTTAAAGTCGCCCAGAACTGTGAGAGGTGAGCCGTCCTCAGGAAAGGAGCTTATCAAGGCATCAAGCTCATTGATGAACTCTCCGAGGGAACCTGGAGGGCGATAAATGATAAGGATGTTAAGCTTGAAAGGGCTAGTAACTGTGACAGCATGGAATTCAAAGGAGGCGATAGACAGATGGGTAAGGGGAGAAAGAGAGAATGACCACTTGGGAGAGATGAGGATCCCGGTGCCACCACCCCGCTGACCAGACGCTCTCGGGGTGTGCGAGAACACGTGGGCGGACGAAGAGAGAGCAGTAGGAGTAGCAGTGTTGTCTGTGGTGATCCATGTTTCCGTCAGTGCCAAGAAGTCGAGGGACTGGAGGGAGGCATAGGCTGAGATGAACTCTGCCTTGTTGACCGCAGATTGGCAGTTCCAGAGGCTACCGGAGACCTGGAACTCCACGTGGGTCGTGCGCGCTGGGACCACCAGAGTAGGGTGGCCGCGGCCACGCGGTGTGGAGCGTTTGTATGGTCTGTGCAGAGAGGAGAGAACAGGGATAAACAGACACATAGTTGACAGGCTACAGAAGAGGCTACGCTAATGCAAAGGAGATTGGAATGACAAGTGGACTACAGTGTGGCGGTAACACGGTCACAGCAACAGCCCTAATCATGACTCGTGACTGCCTGTGTGGCGGTAATACGGTCACCGCAACAGCTCTAATCATGACTCGTGACTGCCTGTGTGGCGGTAATACGGGCACCGCAACAGCTCTAATCATGACTCGTGACTGCCTGTGTGGCGGTAATACGGTCACCGCAACAGCCCTAGACACATGCACAGCTGTTTCTGCTGACACAGCACCCTGAATAGAATCTACTGGTGACCTGAAACTATTCACTGACTTCCCACCAAAATCACTGTCTTACAGGACAATGTGTGTGTGTATCCATGTTTGTGTCTCTCTCTCTCTCTCTCTCTCTCTCTCTCTCTCTCTCTCTCTCTCTCTCTCTCTCTCTCTCTCTCTCTGTGTGTGTGTGTGTGTGTACATGTATGCATCCATTCCATGACTTCCTTCCTGTACTCTTTGGCCTTAGCTGTGCTTGTTAGTGCTGAGCTAGCACTTATTAGTCCTCTCAGAGATATCAGTGTCTTACAGTAGGAGCTCTACACACCCAGTGGGCTCAAGCTAAAGCTGAGTAGAACTTACCGTACGTGCACACACACACGAACACGCACACCCACAGCTTTGGGTACAAACATCCTTATTAATGAGAGAAAATAAATCAAACATATATTGAACCTTAATCTGAGTAGTATAAGAAATACAAAGCTGATGAAAGCATAGGTTAAATATTGATTGTTGAAACAGCAATTGTGTGATCATTGTGTAATTCTCCTGAGAGAGATAAAAGGCAGAGGAATGCAGAGAGAGATTTAGATTAAAAGAACATGGTTGTTAATAAACAATATAAGTTTGGACCTCTCCCCTCCTCATTTCCTATACATATAATATGCATTAAATATTACACAAAAACAACTTCATTCATTCATACATACATAGATACAGGTAACTGCCAAAAGTATAGGTGCTTCCACACAAATGTGGTTCCTGAGTTAATTAAGCAATTAACATCCCATTATGTTTAGGGTCATGTATACAAATGGCCAGTTACCCATTATTTTGGCTACCGTGGCTAGAAGAAGAGATATCAGTGACTTTTAAAGGGGAGTCTGAAAGGAGCATAGGGGGTTTAAAGGGTGTGTGTGTGTGTGTGTGTGTGTGTGTGTGTGTGTGTGTGTGTGTGTGTGTGTGTGTGTGTGTGTGTGTGTGTGTGTGTGTGTGTGTGTGTGTGTGTGTGTGTGTGTGTGTGTGTGTGTGTGTGTGTGTGTGTGTGTGTGTGTGTGTGTGTGTGTGTGTGTGTGTGTGTGTGTGTGTGTGTGTGTGTGTGTGTGTCAGTCACCAGATCTCAACCCAATTGAACACTTATGGGAGTTTCTGGAGTGGTGCCTCAGACAGTGTTTTCCACCACCATCAACAAAACACCAAATGATGGAATTTCTCGTGGAAGAATGGTGTCACATCCCTCCAATAGAGTTCCAGACACTTGTAGAATATAGCCTATGCCAAAGAGCATTGAAGCTGTTTTGGCAGTTACCTATGCTGTATGTCAAGGACCTCCTACTATATTGACAAAGTGATCATCACTCAAGACAGTATGTCAGTGTATGTGTGTGCAAGTTTGCAGGGTTAGCAGGTGAAAAATGAGGTGTCAGAGTGTGGTTGCAAGGTTAGCACACCCTTTAATAGAGAGGTACTGTAGCGAGAGAGAGAGAGAGAGGGAGAGAGAGAGAGAGAGAGAGAGAGAGAGAGAGAGAGAGAGAGAGAGAGAGAGAGAGAGAGAGAGAGAGAGAGAGGGGGGATGGAAAGACAGCGAGAGAGAGCGAGGATGAGAAAGAGAGAGAGAGAGAGGGAGAGAGAGCGAGAGAGGGGGATGGAAAGTCAACGAGAGAGAGTGAGGATGAGAAAGAGAGGGAGAGAGAGCGAGAGAGAGGGATGGAAAGACACCGAGATGGAAAGACACGAGGAGAGAGAGAGAGGGAGCGAGAGAGGGAGAGAGAGAGAGAGAGAGAGAGGAGAGAGAGAGAGAGAGAGAGAGAGGGAGAGAGAGAGAGAGAGAGAGAGAGAGAGAGAGAGAGAGAGAGAGAGAGAGAGAGAGAGAGAGAGAGAGAGAGAGAGAGAGAGAGAGAGGGAGGGGTGGAGCAAGAGAGAGATGAGTATATCAGCAACTATCAGTGCTATAGCTGTCAGTTTGTCAGTCTGCATGTGTACTGCATTTATCACAGACCATACACTGACACACTGGGCTGTCTGTCACCCATCAGACAAACACAAACACACATTCAGGCACACGCACACATAGACTATCACACACTGTCTGGTGAAACAACACTCCTCATTGTCTTTATAATATAATATACACAGTGGGGTTCAAAATGATTGATGCCCTTGATAAAGATGCGCCATAATAACTGTATAAAATAAATATCTATAATAATGAGAAATATTGCATGCAAAAAAATAAGTGAAATTATATTATTTTATACTAATACAATTGCTTCAAGTAATATTTAATATTTTGTAATTTTGGAGTCACTTTTATTGTAAGAATAGAATATGTTTCTAAACACTTCTACATTAAACAAATTATATTTGTCACATGCGCTGAATACAACAGGTGTAGACCTTACAGTGAAATGCTTACTTACAAGCCCTTAACCAACAGGTGTAGACCTTACAGTGAAATGCTTACTTACAAGCCCTTAACCAACAGGTGTAGACCTTACAGTGAAATGCTTACTTACAAGCCCTTAACCAACAGGTGTAGACCTTACAGTGAAATGCTTACTTACAAGCCCTTAACCAACAGGTGTAGACCTTACAGTGAAATGCTTACTTACAAGCCCTTAACCAACAGGTGTAGACCTTACAGTGAAATGCTTACTTACAAGCCCTTAACCAACAGGTGTAGACCTTACAGTGAAATGCTTACTTACAAGCCCTTAACCAACAGGTGTAGACCTTACAGTGAAATGCTTACTTACAAGCCCTTAACCAACAGGTGTAGACCTTACAGTGAAATGCTTACTTACAAGCCCTTAACCAACAGGTGTAGACCTTACAGTGAAATGCTTACTTACAAGCCCTTAACCAACAGGTGTAGACCTTACAGTGAAATGCTTACTTACAAGCCCTTAACCAACAGGTGTAGACCTTACAGTGAAATGCTTACTTACAAGCCCTTAACCAACAGGTGTAGACCTTACAGTGAAATGCTTACTTACAAGCCCTTAACCAACAGGTGTAGACCTTACAGTGAAATGCTTACTTACAAGCCCTTAACCAACAGGTGTAGACCTTACAGTGAAATGCTTACTTACAAGCCCTTAACCAACAGGTGTAGACCTTACAGTGAAATGCTTACTTACAAGCCCTTAACCAACAGGTGTAGACCTTACAGTGAAATGCTTACTTACAAGCCCTTAACCAACAGGTGTAGACCTTACAGTGAAATGCTTACTTACAAGCCCTTAACCAACAGGTGTAGACCTTACAGTGAAATGCTTACTTACAAGCCCTTAACCAACAGGTGTAGACCTTACAGTGAAATGCTTACTTACAAGCCCTTAACCAACAGGTGTAGACCTTACAGTGAAATGCTTACTTACAAGCCCTTAACCAACAGGTGTAGACCTTACAGTGAAATGCTTACTTACAAGCCCTTAACCAACCATGTAGTTTTACGAGAAATAAGTGGTAAGAAAGTATTTACTCAAAATAATTAAAAAATAAATAAATAAGAAAATTGAAAAACAACAAATCATTAAATAGTAACAAGCCTATAAACAGGGCACAAAGTCAATGTGCGGGAACACAGGTTAGTCGGGGTAATTGAGGTAATATGTACATGTAGGAGGGAGGGGGGCGCAATGCAAATAGTCCGGGTAGACATTTGTTTAGCTGTTCAGGAGTCTGTCTTATGGCTTGGGGGTAGAAGCTGTTAAGAAACCTTTTGGACCTAGACTTGGCGCTCTGGTACCGCATGCCATGAAATGGTTGGATAGAAACCTGGTTATTTGAAGAAATTGAACATAAATGATTCTGAGCTATTATCCACTGTAAAAAACCACTGCTATTGCTTTTGAATATTTTGTTGACCTAAAATTTTAAATGTAGAGATTCAGATGATGTTTGTGTCTGGAGTCTTTGACCATTTCTTTGGCCTACCTCTGACACCACCTAGTATATAGGTCCTGGATGGCAGGAAGCTTGGCCCCAGTGATGTACTGGGCCGTACGCACTACCCTCTGTAGCGCCTTGTGGTCAGAGGCCAAGCAGTTACCATACCAGGCGGTGATGCAACCAGTCAGGATTCTCTCGATGACATTGGAAGAATCCCGGAACATATTCCAGTCTGTGCTAGCAAAACAGTCCTGTAGCTTAGCATCTGCGCCATCTGACCACTTCCGTATTGAGCGAGTCACTGGTACGGGGAAACATAAGATATCACAGTTAATGTCCCGTTGGTAGAATAGTCTTGATCAGAGCTCATCCAGTTAATTATCCATTGATTGCACGTCACTGTCGGATTCTGACAAGGCAACCCAACCTATGACCCCTATATATCTGTCTCCTCTTCTTGTGAATGACATGATTTTGGGCCTTGTCGGGTGTCTGAAGTAAATCCTTCGCGTCCGACTCGTTAAAGAAAAGATCTTCGTCCAGCACGAGGTGAGTCATCGCTGTCCTGATATGCAGAAGATATTTTCGGTCATAAGAGACGGTGGCAGAAACATTATGTACAAAATACAAATAATGCGGGGAAAAACCCACACAATTACGAGCCCGTAAAACGACAGCCATCTTGTCCGGTGCCAATATAATGTATAATGTGAATGCTACCATGATTACGGATAATCCTGAATGAACCGTGAATAATGATGAGTGAGAAGATCATACCCCCAAGACATGCTAACCTCTCACCATTACAAATAACAGAGGAGGTCAGCATGTCTTGGGGGTATGATAAGAATCTTTAGTAGTGTGAAAAATGTTGACCCCTACCTTTTTGAGAGAAAAAAAGTGTTACTTGTTATTAAACAAAAATATATACGATTTTATTTGATAATATATAAACAATTCAAAATATACACATACAAACGACAACATCATACAAACAACATCACACCTGCCCAGACCCACTAGAACACCCGCATCTCCAGCGTCACATCACTTTCTGGCACATGGCACAAACTGCACCATTTTGTTACAATCCGGCGCCCACACACTTCTGACAACTTTCTACCTCCGCTCATAACTTTTGGATTTTATAAAAGTCCCAGAAGGCATGGATTATTGAGTCATTATTAGTTTTACACTTCAGACATGACTCTGCCATTGTGCTGTAGAATTTGTGAATTTTGTCTCTTGTATAATACATTCTAAGCATGAATTTATACTGGATGAAGCATACATTTTACGTTAAGCAACAGCCCCAAAACATTACTGCTCTAGAGGAGATCTGCATGGAGGAATGGGCCAGAATACCAGCAACAGTGTGTGAAAACCTTGTGAAGACTTACAGAAAACGTTTGACCTCTGTCATTGCCAACAAAGGGTATATAACAAAGTATTGAGATAAACTTTTGTTATTGACCAAATACTTATTTTCAACTATAATTTGCAAATAAAATCATAAAAAATCCTACAAAGTGATTTTCTGGATTTTTGTTTCTCATTTTGTCTGTCATAGTTGAAGTGTACCTATGAGGCAAATTACAGGCCTCTCTCATCTTTTTAAGTGGGAGAACTTGCACAATTGGTGGCTGACTAAATACTTTTTTGGTAAAAGACAAAGTCCATATTATGACACGAATAGCTGAAATAAGCAAAGGACCTGTTGTGTCTGAGCCGTTGAATTGCGATTCTACTTTGTCTCTATATTGACGGTTAGCTTGTTTGATTGCCTTGCGGAGGGAATAGCTACACTGTTTGTATTCGGTCATGTTTCCGGTCACCTTGCCCTGATTAAAAGCAGTGGTTCACGCTTTCAGTTTCACGCGAATGCTGCCATCAAACCACGGTTTCTGGTTTGGGAATGTTTTAATCGTTGCTATGGGAACGACATATTCAACGCACATTCTAATGAACTTGCTCACCGAATCAGCGTATTCGTCAATGTTGTTGTTTGACGCAATACTAAACATATCCCAGTCCACGTGATGGAAGCAGTCTTGGAGTGTGGAATCAGATTGGTCGGACCAGCGTTGAACAGACCTCAGCACGGGAGCTTCTTGTTTTAGCTTCTGTCTGTATGCAGGGAGCAACAAAATGGAGTCGTGGTCAGCTTTTTTGAAAGGAGAGCGGGGGAGGACCTTATATGCGTCGCGGAAGTTAGAATAGCAATGATCCAAGGTTTTGCCAGCCCTGGTTGCGCAATCGATATGCTGATACAATTTAGGGAGTCTTGTTTTCAGATTAGCCTGGTTTAAATCCCCAGCTACAATGAATGCAGCCTCAGGATATGTGGATTCCAGTTTGCAAAGATGCGTGGAGAAACCAGCTGGCTGCACCGACTCAGATAGCGTCTCTCCAGTGAGCCATGTTTCCATGAAGCAAAGAAAGTTACATTCTCTGATGTCCCTCTGGAATGCTACCCTTGCTCGGATTTCATCAACCTTGTTGTCAAGAGACTGGACATTGGCGAGAAGTATGCTAGGGAGTGGTGCGCGATGTGTCCGTCTCCGGAGTCTGACCAGAAGACCACTTCGTTTCCCTCTTTTACGAAGTCGTTTTTTGGGGTCGCCAGCTGGGATCCATTCCGTTGTCCTGGGTGAAAGGCAGAACACAGGATCCGCTTCGCGAAAGTCATATTCTTGGTTATTGATATTCAGTAGTTCTTCTCGACTGTATGTAATGAAACCTAAGATGACCTGAGGTACCAATGTAAGAAATAACACATAAAAATAAAACGGCATAGTTTCCTAGGAACGCAAAGCGAGGCGGCCATCTCTGTCGGTACGAGGGGTGAGGTATTGGAGACGAGGGGTGAGGTATTGGGGAGGAGGGGTGAGGTATTGGGAACGAGGCTGAGGTATTGGGTACGAGGGGTGAGGTATTGGAGATGAGGGGTGAGGTTATTGGGGAGGAGGGGTGAGGTATTGGGGAGGAGGGGTGAGGTATTGGGTACGAGGGGTGAGGTATTGGGTACGAGGGGTGAGGTATTGGGGAGGAGGGGTGAGGTATTGGGTACGAGGGTTGAGGTATTGGGTACGAGGGGTGAGGTATTGGGTACGGGGGTGAGGTATTGGGTACGAGGGGTGAGGTATTGGGTACGAGGGGTGAGGTATTGGGTACAAGGGGTGAGGTATTGGGTACGAGGGGTGAGGTATTGGGGAGGATGGGTGAGGTATTGGGTACGAGGGGTGAGGTATTGGGTACGAGGGGTGAGGTATTGGAGACGAGGGGTGAGGTATTGGGGAGGAGGGGTGAGGTATTGGGTACGAGGGGTGAGGTATTGGGGAGGAGGGGTGAGGTATTGGGTACGAGGGGTGAGGTATTGGGTACGAGGGGTGAGATATTGGGGAGGAGGGGTGAGGTATTGGGTACGAGGGGTGAGGTATTGGGTACGAGGGGTGAGGTATTGGGTACGAGGGGTGAGGTATTGGAGACGAGGGGTGAGGTATTGGGGAGGAGGGGTGAGGTATTGGGGAGGAGGGGTGAGGTATTGGGTACGAGGGGTGAGGTATTGGGTACGAGGGGTGAGGTATTGGGTACGAGGGGTGAGGTATTGGGTACGAGGGGTGAGGTATTGGGTACGAGGGGTGAGGTATTGGGTACGAGGGGTGAGGTATTGGGTACGAGGGGTGAGGTATTGGGTAGGAGGGGTGAGGTATTGGGTACGAGGGGTGAGGTATTGGGTACGAGGGGTGAGGTATTGGGTACGAGGGGTGAGGTATTGCGGACAAGAGGTTAATAAAACAGTGGAATACAATAAGACAGTCGGCAGCCTATTGTGTGTCACACCCTCAATCCCCCTGAGAGGACACACACAGCCCTTTGGGAGAGAAGGACAGAGGTTGATCAGTATACAGCCCTGACATTGTCCACATCTGATATGGGACATTAACCTCAAACTCCTCTAACTCCCTCCACACACGGCTGCCCTTCACTTTGTATTACTTTATGTTAATAGAGAAATATTACATACAACATCATTTGTCTTTGTTACCACGCCACCCAGGACCTCATTTAAATGCATGTGTTTACCTCGGCAGACAGGTGAAGACAGGGGGAAGGGACAGTGTGTGTATGTGTGTGTATCTGCCAGATTTATTGATCTTAACCAGCCATCCTCCCAATACTCACCCTTGTCCGTGAGAGTTGTTGTGTGTATATGTTATATGAGCTTTGTCCAGGGTAGGGCAGGGCAGGGAAGGGTCAGAATAACAGAGGATCAGCCATAACTGACCCCCATTTGGAAAAGGTCACACAGCACAGGTTGTAGAGGTACAGTGTAGAGTGGTAGAGGATCTTCTGTAAGTCTGAGGTCTGGTTCCCTCTCAGCCCTGACAAAGACAGCGTCTTGAGGTCTCCATCATCATAGACGAGTCTGAGACAGACACACCGTCCATCCCTCCTCTGTCATCTCTCTGAGACGAGACTCACACACAACCTTTGACCTTGAGTTCCT
Source organism: Oncorhynchus gorbuscha (assembly GCF_021184085.1). Taxonomy (NCBI): domain Eukaryota; kingdom Metazoa; phylum Chordata; class Actinopteri; order Salmoniformes; family Salmonidae; genus Oncorhynchus; species Oncorhynchus gorbuscha. Next base: position 37,517,161 of record NC_060174.1, read on the forward strand.
CCAGATACTCGCTCCCACACACACAGTCTCAGCCAGGTCACCTCGAGTTTAGGGGTCACGGCGTTGAGACTCGGCGTGTCGTCTGTCTAGGACTGAAGATGTCTGTCATTTCTATTCAAGGAAATCAATAGCTTGATCAATCTATCAATGACCCTGAGCAAGAGGGTCTCTCTCTCTCTCTCTCTCTCTCTCTCTCTCTCTCTCTCTCTCTCTCTCTCTCTCTCTCTCTGTCTCATACTGTCACAGGAAACCCCAATGATTGCAGGTTTTAACATATAAATGACCTCTCAGAATTATACAGTCACAGAGTCAAGGTGAAATTCTAAATTGAACTTCTTAAAAGTAAAGAACAGCCCTAAAATGTTTTGACCTAACACACACACACAAAGCCACACACCAATTGATCGTGCCATTGATTAGGAGTGACTACATGGTCATGCATGTATACTGCATTATACCGCCAGACTGGACGGTGTCACACCTCACAGTTTACACTGTTAAAACACGTCTACTACCGCTGAATACAAATGCTACTGCAGTGTGTGTGTGTGTGTGTGTGTGTGTGTGTGTGTGTGTGTGTGTGTGTGTGTGTGTGTGTGTGTGTGTGTGTGTGTGTGTGTGTGTGTGTGTGTGTGTGTGTGTGTGTGTGTGTGTGTGTGTGTGTGTGTGTGTGTGTGTGTGTGTGTGTGTGTGTGTGTGTGTGTGTGTGTGTGTGTGTGTGTGTGTGTGTGTGTGTGTGTGTGTGTGTGTGTGTGTGTGTGTGTGTGTGTGTGTGTGTGTGTAGTGCAGCTCTTATATTGACCAATCCTCTTAGTGGTGGTTACAAAGGCAGGAATTGATACTTGGTCCTGACACACTACTTAATCACTGGGATATTTTAACACATGGAGAAAAATGACACAGTATGAGTAAGTAAGGTGACATCATGATCCTTTCATCATCGTGAGGCTGTGTGTGTGGGAGAAAGGTAGTCTGGAAGGAGAGGGATAGAGGGAGGGGAGGGGAGGAAGAGTGGGGAAGGAGAGAGAAAGAGATGGATTGAGAGGGTGAGGGGCAGGGTGAGGGAGGGGAGGAAGAGTGGGGTAGGAGAGAGAAAGAGAGGGATTGAGAGAGGGTGTGAGGGGCAGGGTGAGGGAGGGGAGGAAGAGTGGGGTAGGAGAGAGAAAGAGAGAGATAGAGAGGGTGTGAAGGGCAGGGTGAGGGAGGGGAGGAAGAGCAGGGAAGGAGAGAGAAAGAGAGAGATTGAGAGAGGGTGTGAAGGGCAGGGTGAGGGAGGGGAGGAAGAGTAGGGTAGGAGAGAGAAAGAGAGGGATTGAGAGAGGGTGTGAAGGGCAGGGTGAGGGAGGGGAGGAAGAGTAGGGTAGGAGAGAGAAAGAGAGGGATTGAGAGAGGGTGGGGTGAGAGGGCAGAGTGAGGGAGGGGAGCAAGAGTGGGGAAGGAGAGAGAAAGAGAATTGAGAGAGGGATTGAGAGAGGGTGAGGGGCAGGGTGGGGCAGGGGGATTGAGGAGGGGAGGAAGAGGAAGGGGAGAGAAAGAGAGGGATTGAGAGAGGGTCCGAGGGGTGAGGGAGGGGAGGAAGAGAGGAGAAGAGAGGGTCCGAGGGGCAGGGTGAGGGAGGGGAGGAAGAGTTGAGAGAAAGAGGGGATTGAGAGACGGTGTGAGGGACAGGGTGAGGGGGAAGAGTGGGGAAGGAGAGAGAAAGAGAGGGATTGAGAGACAGTGTGAGGGACAGGGTGAGAGGGGAGGAAGAGTGGGGAGGAGGAGAAAGAGAGGGAGGAAGAGGGTGGGGGACAGGGTGAGGAGAGAAGAGTGGGGAAGGAGAGGGAAAGAGAGGGATTGAGAGAGGGTGTGAGGGACAGAGTGAAGGGAGGAAAGAGGGGATTGAGAGACGGTGGGGGACAGAGTAGGGGAGGGGAGGAAGAAAGAGAGAGAAAGAGAGGGATCGAGAGAGGGTGTGAGGGACAGGGTGAAGGAGGGGAGGAAGAGTGGGGTAGGAGAGAGAAAGAGAGGGATTGAGAGACGGTGTGAGGGACAGGGTGAGAGAGGGGAGGAAGAGTGGGGAAGGAGAGAGAAAGAGAGGGATCGAGAGAGGGTGTGAGGGACAGGGTGAAGGAGGGGAGGAAGAGTGGGGTAGGAGAGAGAAAGAGAGGGATTGAGAGAGGGACAGGGTGAGGAGGGGAGGAAGAGTGGGGTAGGGACAGGAAAGAGAGGGATTGAGAGAGGGTGAACAGGGTGAAGGAGGGGAGGAAGAGTGGGGAAGGAGAGAGAAAGAAAGGGATTGAGAGAAGGGGTGAGATGAGCTTGTCAGTGTCAGTGAGTGAGCGACTCCTGAGAAGAGAGTGAATGAAAGAGGCTGCCTTTGAGGTCATATCTGTTCGTCTGACTCCACCCCCCCGCACACACGCACAAACACACACACGCACACACACACACACACACACACACACACACACACACACACACACACACACACACACACACACACACACACACACACGCACGCACGCACGCACGCACGCACGCACGCACGCACGCACGCACACACACACACACACACACACACACACACACACACACACACACACACACACACACACACACACAGGTGAGTGTAAACACTCACCTGCACACATCACTTCCTCTGACAGGTGCACACATCTGATCATCCTCTCTAAGAGACCAGTGTCAGACAGTGAGGAGACGTCTATATTCTCACACATGCACCGTAGTTGTTGTTCGTAGGTCAATCAACATTTACCACCACACAGACACACTTCTACACACAGCTCATATCAGTACCGGCATTGGGGCAGTCCATGTGCCCAACACTACTGCAGAGATGGAGGGAGGGAGGAGAGCAATATATCTTGTATTCATTATCCTCAATTAGGGTCAAGTTGAGAGACGGGAGAGGGAGGGAGGGGGAGGTAAGGAGTAAGGAGGAGGGGGGGGGCTACAAATATGGAAACATGCCCAATTAAACCGAAAGCAAAGGGAAATATGAATGATTTAGTGTTTAAACACACACATTCACTCCTAAGAGAGTTGCTGTGTGTTTTTAGTATGCACATGATCCTCAATATGTGTATGCTGAGCCAAAATGAAGAGACAGTCACCTCCCCTCATGTCCTCCCTAACCATGTACCCAAGCCACTCTTACTTCCAGCAGCACCAATGAGCACCTATAAGGCAGACATTAAACATCATTCACATGTATTCATAATTCACATTTTACATTTTTTTTTTGATTGCTTAAGCACGATTTTCAAAACAGGGTCCGTGTTTTCAAAACACTACACCCAATTAGCACAACCACACACCCAATTAGCAAAACACTACAGATCCTTTGCAAAATTGAACACACTTGTATAAACTATACACTTCTTTTTAAAAACCACACTTTGTTACCATATGAAACACACATGTTTCACATTACTATACTCTGTTTGCACGAGTTACACTCTGCTGTGATAAACCTAAAACACTTTTAGCACTTCTACTTCCCTGTGATTAGAGTAGGCTACTATCAACAAAGTACAAATATAATGTAAATTCACCAAACACTACACAAGACCAATGTTGCAGACTGAAGAAACTCATTTATTTCTCAACACGCCCAAAATGTTGACATGGAGATTCATAATACTGTAACCAAACGTCACTTTACGTATTGTACTGTAAGATAAAATACATAAAAATAATAATAACTAGACATTGTCTCTTCGCCTAGCTGGATCTGGCCAGAGAATTTCATCAACATCGCAGGCAATGTTGTCATTAGCAAGACACCTTGGAAAGAAACGTCTTGAATGACGAATCCATCCTTGCATTGCTGCTACCTCCATCTGGTCACAGGCCTCCTCCATGGCTTGGATGAGGGGTACCTCAGCCTGGAGACGGAGATCATATACCTTCCACCGCCATCCCGAGAAAAACTCTTCTATAGGGTTGAGGAATGGAGAGTATGGTGGAAGATATAGGACGGTGAAATGTGGATGTTGCTGAAACCAGATCTGAACCAGAGCAGAGCGGTGTTTTTTTTTAGGATGCGTGCCAGTGTTGATGTTGAGACCTGATGGATATCGTTGAAAATGGCGTGGTTATTGACAATGTTAGCTTGGAGCTGCTTGAGTGTTATAGCATTGTTGGCCAAAACCATGTTTACTATCTCCCTCTCTTGCTGTTCTGTGAACATAGGAGGCCTTCCCCCTTGTCGTCCCTGACCCTCAATCCTGTGTTGAGAAAAACTCAGTATAGAATAGTACAGTAATTTCACAGGAAAAGGTAACAGAAGTGCTGATAGTGCATAGAATACAGTACTGTAAGCAGTTACTGAAACCGTGCAGATGTTTTTGATATGATGATATTTTTACAATACCTATTTTCCAGTCAATGTTCTCATCACACTTGCCACTGTATATCGGCTTAGATTTGGCTGTACTCCCAGTCCAGCCTCCCTCAGCGTCAGGCCGTGGTTGACAACGTGGTCAACCAGTGTTGTGCGGATCTCATTTGTCAGATTTGGTCCTCTTTGAGCACCTTCTTATCTTCCTCTTCCTCCCCTTCCTCCTCCTCCTCGTCTTCCTCGTTCTCTTCCTCAGTCTCCTCGTCGTCCTCCTCGTTCTCCTCATCCTCCTCATTTTCCTCATCGTCCTCCTCGTTCTCCTCATCCTCCTCATTCTCCTCGTCGTCCTCCTCGTTCTCCTCATCCTCCTTGTCCTCCTCCTCCTCCTCCTCGTCTTACTCTTTCTCTGACTCTTTCCATTGTATTTGAAGACCGATGAACTCACCTGCTGCTTTTTATAGTGCTTATACACCTGATTGGTGTGTCTACACTTAAGCAAACGAGTGTTTGCACACCTGATGACTGTGTTGAACCAATTGGTTGGACGGTGTGGTAATTTGACAGTCAATGCTTTGGTATTGCAAGGACGTGACTTCATGATAGAGTTTTGTGTGTAATGTATGTTAAGTGTGTTTAGTGTTTTGCAAATCAATGTGTGAGGTTGACAATGTGCTTATAGTTGTGCAAATATGGGCTGATGTTTTGCTTCTTGAGTGTAAGGTTTTGCTAATAGTGTACTACTTTTAATTTTAGTGTGTAAGCAATCCAAAAAAACTGTAATATGACCCAGTGAAATAATAGTTTGCACCTTAAACGGTGGTTCTGACATAGATGGAATATGGGTAGAACAAGGGCACTCTGCTGAAGGATATGGTAGTAGGAGAGGGAGAGGTTCATGACCTGGAGGGGGCAGGGGGGTTATAAAGTCTACAGGAACCATAAACCTGGAACCAACCCATAACAATACCATTATGTGTGTGTGTGTGTGTGTGTGTGTGTGTGTGTGTGTGTGTGCGTGCGTGCGTGCGTGCGTGCGTGCGTGTGTGCGTGCGTGCGTGTGCGTGTGTGTGTGTGTGTGTGTGTGTGTGTGTGTGTGTGTGTGTGTGTGTGTGTGTGTGTGTGTGTGTGTGTGTGTGTGTGTGTGTGTGTGTGTGTGTGTGTGTGTGTGTGTGTGTGTGTGTGTGTGTGACCCATCTAAGTGAGACAATCCAGTTTTCTGGATGAACTAGCCTTTGTATCCTGAGGGCAGATTAAGATATAAGATCTTATACAAACAAGGACTCCCACATCAAAGTGCATTTGTCACGTGCTCCAAATACAACAGGTATACAACAACACCTTTCAGTGAAATGCTTAGTTACAGGCTCTAACCAATAGTGCAAAAAAGGTATTAGGTGAACAATAGGTAGGTAAAGAAATAAAACAACAGTAAAAAGACAGGCTATATACAGTAGCAGGCTACATACAGACACTGGTTAGTCTGGCTGATTGAGGTAGTATGAACATGTAGATATGGTTAAAGTGACTATGCATATATGATGAACAGAGAGTAGCAGTAGAGTAAAAGAGGGGTTGGCGGGTGGCGGGACACAATGCAGATAGCCCGGTTAGCCAATGTGCGGGAGCACTGGTTGGTCGGCCCAATTGAGGTAGTATGTACATGAATGTACAGTTAAAGTGACTATACATATATGATAAACAGAGAGTAGCAGCAGCATAAAAGAGGGGTTGGGGGGAACACTGCAAATAGTCCGGCACCCCCTCCCTCCCTCCCTCCATCCATCACAGAGGGTTTCTCCTTCAGCTATAGGCTGGTACATATCAGGAGACAGCATGGTCAGTAGGGACACACCAGAGCCTGCTTCAGTCTGGGTGAAGCTGTTTACTGTGAACTGTCCCGAGGTCTGTCTGGCTGAAAGTGGTCATGAAAGCGAACTTTCAGCAAATCATATTCTAGAACACAGTCTTGTTGTGTCCTCTGTAGCTTTAGAGTAGAGTGTTAGAGAAGAAGAGAGCTTTACAGCACCATTCTCAACTGTTGGATCGAGACCGAAATTGGGGTCGCGGGAGTTTTTTTTTATGAAAGAATACTCACGTCGAACCTTAAAACAACTCAACCAGTTAGAAAGCAGGAGAAAGTGATTCAGTTATGTAATATCTAACCACATTTTCTTCATTCACAGTATTGTCAATAAAGAGCTATTAGCAAAGCCATTTAGTGGATTTGGTTGATTTAGTGGTCTTAAACCAGTGAGCTTTTTAACGGTCTTCATCAAGAATATGCGCTAAGTGGTATTACTGACAAAGAAACATTTGGCATTTTTTCCCCCTTTTTCCCCCGCAATGCGAATATATTTGGTCACAACAGAGAACCTGGTTGAATTTGGGTCCTGAAGCAAAACCAGTTGAGAACCGCTACCCATGCAGCCTTTGTCACGTAGTAAGATGTGAATGGGAGCAGAGTAAAGAGAGGGAGTTGAGTTAAAACAGACTCCGAGATCAGTTCTGAATATTATTCATGTTATTAATGTGAGAAGAGGAGAGGCTGGAGTCTTGTCTGATGAGGCCTTCTCTGGGGAACAAAGAGACAGATTCTCTCCTCCCCTGTCCTAAACGCTTGTTCCAATGACAGGCCATGTGGAAAGGTGTGTGTAGGAAGGATGTAAAACCCTCGCTCCAATACAACTGAGATTAAAGGTATATAGATGGATGATGTAAATGCTTGTTCTAATAAAGGCTGAGGTTTTAGGTGTCTGTAGCCCCCCTGTCCTAAATGCTTGTTCCAATAAAGGCTGAGGTTTTAGGTGTCTGTAGCACCCCTGTCCTAAATGCTTGTTCCAATAAAGGCTGAGGTTTTAGGTGTCTGTAGCACCCCTGTCCTAAATGCTTGTTCCAATAAAGGCTGAGGTTTTAGGTGTCTGTAGCATCCCTGTCCTAAATGCTTGTTCCAATAAAGGCTGAGGTTTTAGGTGTCTGTAGCACCCCTGTCCTAAATGCTTGTTCCAATAAAGGCTGAGGTTGTAGGTGTCTGTAGCACCCCTGTCCTAAATGCTTGTTCCAATAAAGGCTGAGGTTTTAGGTGTCTGTATCACCCCTGTCCTAAATGCTTGTTCCAATAAAGGCTGAGGTTTTAGGTGTCTGTAGCACCCCTGTCCTAAATGCCTGTTCCAATAAAGGCTGAGGTTTTAGGTGTCTGTAGCAACCCTGTCCTAAATGCCTGTTCCAATAAAGGCTGAGGTTTTAGGTGTCTGTAGCACCCCTGTCCTAAATGCTTGTTCCAATAAAGGCTGAGGTTTTAGGTGTCTGTAGCACCCCTGTCCTAAATGCTTGTTCCAATAAAGGCTGAGGTTTTAGGTGTCTGTAGCACCCCTGTCCTAAATGCTTGTTCCAATAAAGGCTGAGGTTTTAGGTGTCTGTAGCACCCCTGTCCTAAATGCTTGTTCCAATAAAGGCTGAGGTTGTAGGTGTCTGTAGCACCCCTGTCCTAAATGCTTGTTCCAATAAAGGCTGAGGTTTTAGGTGTCTGTATCACCCCTGTCCTAAATGCTTGTTCCAATAAAGGCTGAGGTTTTAGGTGTCTGTAGCACCCCTGTCCTAAATGCCTGTTCCAATAAAGGCTGAGGTTTTAGGTGTCTGTAGCACCCCTGTCCTAAATGCCTGTTCCAATAAAGGCTGAGGTTTTAGGTGTCTGTAGCACCCCTGTCCTAAATGCTGGTTCAAATAAAGGCTGAGGTTTTAGGTGTCTGTAGCACCCCTGTCCTAAATGCTTGTTCCAATAAAGGCTGAGGTTTTAGGTGTCTGTAGCACCCCTGTCCTAAATGCTTGTTCCAATAAAGGCTGAGGTTTTAGGTGTCTGTAGCACCCCTGTCCTAAATGCTTGTTCCAATAAAGGCTGAGGTTTTAGGTGTCTGTAGCACCCCTGTCCTAAATGCTTGTTCCAATAAAGGCTGAGGTTTTAGGTGTCTGTAGCACTCCTGTCCTAAATGCTTGTTCCAATAAAGGCTGAGGTTTTAGGTGTCTGTAGCACCCCTGTCCTAAATGCTTGTTCCAATAAAGGCTGAGGTTTTAGGTGTCTGTAGCACCCTGTCCTAAATGCTTGTTCCAATAAAGGCTGAGGTTTTAGGTGTCTGTAGCACCCCTGTCCTAAATGCTTGTTCCAATAAAGGCTGAGGTTTTAGGTGTCTGTAGCACCCCTGTCCTAAATGCTTGTTCCAATAAAGGCTGAGGTTTTAGGTGTCTGTAGCACCACTGTCCTAAATGCTTGTTCCAATAAAGGCTGAGGTTTTAGGTGTCTGTAGCACCCCTGTCCTAAATGCTTGTTCCAATAAAGGCTGAGGTTTTAGGTGTCTGTAGCACCCCTGTCCTAAATGCTTGTTCTAATAAAGAGGAGTGTGTAGTGCATTATGTAAATGCTTGTTCTAATAAAGAGGAGATTAAAGGTGTGTGTAGAGAATGGTGCTTAGCAACGCTTGTTCTAATGACAGCTGAGGTTGAAGGTGTGTAGATCATATACAAGCTTATTCTAATATCTCTCAGAACTGGCCATATGTAGGTTGTGTCCAGTCTCAGGTTACAGGGTGACAGAGCGTCGGTCACTTCTACAGGCGGATACTTCCGCAGACACACACAGTGTATTTCACACATTCCATAGAGTATATGTTTTGACAGCTGAGATGAACAAAGGCATCGTTTGTGTAACCCATGTTGTTGCTCCATCATACCAGCCCATCAACGCAGGAACTGAACATCTCCCCAATGATGTTTGACCAGGACAAATAAAGAGACGGTCATTATCCAGATCCAACACTGTCTACAGTCAAACCCTGTTCATTGCACGCATGGCCTCGCACATGACACGATGCCATTAAACGTGTTTACGCTAGGGCTGTCACACACACACACGCGTGCACACACACACACACACACACACACACACACACACACACACACACACACACACACACACACACACACACACACACACACACACACACACACACACACACACACACACACACACACACGCACACACACACACACACACACACACACACACACACACACACACACACACGCACGCACGCATGCCACACACACACACGCACACACACACACACGCACACACACACACACACACACACACACACACACACACACACACACACACACACACACACACACACACACACACACACACACACACACACACGCACGCACACACACACACGCACACACACACACACACACACAGGTGAGGAGAGTCCTTTAATGATTCAATACAGAGAGCTTCAGCTTAATGTCAACTTAAAGAGTCTCTCCATTTTCTGTAGGCTGGATCGTGTTTTCTACACAGGATCACACATACAGGCTGTATGCAACTTGCCACTTGGATGGATGTTGCCACTCATGCATGTGTGCACACTGCCTGGCAGTGCCAAAGAGGCAGAAAGTGGTGGATATCTCCTCTATGTAAATCCAGCAGTGCCACATCAAAGCAGCTCACTGTGGAACAATTCTCAAAATGAGACTGAAACAACTAATCTACATAAACACGTTAATTCATCTATTGCTTAGCCGGGTCTTGATGAGATACAGGCTGTGTGTGCTCGCGTGTGTGTGCTCGCGTGTGCGCTCGCGCGTGTGTGTGTGTGTGTGTGTGTGTGTGTGTGTGTGTGTGTGTGTGTGTGTGTGTGTGTGTGTGTGTGTGTGTGTGTGTGTGTGTGTGTGTGTGTGTGTGTGTGTGTGTGTGTGTGTGTGTGTGTGTGTGTGTGTGTGTGTGTGTGTGTGTGTGTGTGTGTGTGTGTGTGTGTGTGTGCGTGTGTTTGTTTGGCTTGTGTCTAGTCTGCTGTATCAAACCCACACGATGGGACACTCTTAATTGAGACATTGTTTGAGTGTGACTGTGTTAACTGGCAGTGTGTTAGTCAGTGTGTTTTGAAGAAAAAGGTCACTATGGTCTGTTTCATAGGGGTTTACGAGATCAAGGTAAACAGCAGAAAGGAATAGGTTTTTACCCAGATAGAACAGAGACCATACAGACAGAGACAAAGCCACAGAGGGCAATAACTCTGTCTGATCAGAACGGCACAACCAGAATCAACAAAATGTTATACATGTTTATATTAATGCAGAATCTGCTGCAATTCATCACAAATCAGCACCATGGACAGCTACTAACCTAAACTCCTATCCATCACTTTTCCCCACTCACTTTAAACACATTCTTTGCCATCCCGCTAACTAGCTAGCCATTTCACATCGGTTACACGAGCCTAATCTCACGATTTCATAGTCTTGAAGTCATCAACAGCTGCTGGCAAACGCACAAAAGTGTTTGAATGAATGAATGCTTACGAGCCTGCTGGTGCCTACCATCGCTCAGGCAGACTGCTCTATCAAATCATAGACTTAGTTATAACATGATAACACACAAAAATACGAGCCTTAGGTCATTAATATGGTCGAGTCCGGAAACTATCATCTCGAAAACAAGACGTTTATTCTTTCAGTGAAATACAGAACCATTGCGTATTTTATCTAACGGGTGGCATCCCTAAGTCTAAATATTCCTGTTACATTATATACATACACTGTAACATTGCACAACCTTCAATGTTATGTCATAATTACGTACATTTCTGGCAAATTAGGCGACGCAAACTGTTGTATATACACATATACACAGGTGACACAATTTCACCTGGTTAATATTGCCTGCTAACCTGGATTTACTTTAGCTAAATATGCAGGTTTAAAATTATATACTTCTGTGTATTGATTTTAAGAAAGGCATTGATGTTTATGGTTAGGAACACATTGGAGCAACGATATGCACCATATCGATAATATGCAATGCAGGACACGCTAGATAAACTAGTAATATCATCAACCATGTGTTGTTAACTAGTGATTATGATTGATTGATTGATTGTTTCTATTAAGATAAGTTTAATGCTAGCTAGCAATTTACTTTTGCTTACTGCATTCGTGTAACAGGCAGGCTCCTTGTGGAGTGCAATGAGAGGCAGGTGGTTAGAGCGTTGGACTAGTTAACTGTAAGGTTGCAAGATTGGATCCCCCGAGCTGACAAGGTAAAAATCTGTTGTTCTGCCCCTGAACGTGGCAGTTAACCCACCGTTCCTAGGCCATCATTGAAAATAAGAATGTGTTCTTAACTGAATTGCCTAGTTAAATAAAGATTAAATAAAGGTGTACATTTTATTTTATTTTATAAAATCGGCCAAATCAGTGTCCAAAAATACAAATTTCAGATTGTTATGAAAACTTGAAATCGGCCCTAACTAATCGGCCATTCCGATTAATCGGTCGACCTCTAGTACAGATGGGGCGGGGATGGTGGGAGCGAGAGTGGGTTCACTCTTGAAGGAACGTAGGGGAACCTGAAGGTCAAGAACCAGCCGCGTCCTTGAGTCAATTATGTCTGCTCAGACGACCACCACACACACAAGCAGGCCCGAGACAGAGAGGAGGAGGACTTTGTCCCCACTGTGTACTCTCCAGAAAGTCAGATAGTCAGATATGGATCAGTGTGTGTACTGTACTGCATTATCAGTGTGTTCTGGGCTCTAGTGTCATACATTATAGTCTCCCTGCCTCTGGATAGGCCTTATTTCCATCCTGCAGAGCGTTGCAGGTTAATAGATGGGTTGGGCTGCTCTCTCAGACAGACGGACGGACAGACGGACAGACGGACAGACGGACAGACGGCCAGACAGACAGACAGGATGCAGAGTGACCATCATGGATTACCAACATGCAAGTTGGTGGTTGGTGCGTTTAAATGAGTGAATAGCCATTAGGTCCATTGAGGAAAGGACCAAAAGCATATTGTTTTACACCATTCAGCTTATACACTGAACAAAAATATATATGCAGCATGTAAAGTGTTGGTCCCATGTTTCATGAGCTGAAACAAAAGATACCAGAAATGTTCCATAAGCACAAAAAGCTGATTTCTTTCAAATTGTGCATAAATGTGTTTATATCCCTGTTAGTGAGCATTTCTCCTTTGCCAAGATAATCCATCCACCTGACACGTGTGGCATATCAAGAAGATGATTAAACAGCATGATCATTATACAGGTGCACCTTTACAAATGCCACTCTGAAATGTGTCAGTGTTGTCACACAACAGACTGCCACAGATGTCTCATGTTGAGGGAGCGTTCAATTGGGATGCCGATTGCAGGAATGCCCACCAGAGCTGATGCCAGAAAATGTAATGTTCATTTCTCTAACATAAGCCGCCTCCAACGTCGTTTTAGAGAATTTGGCAGTACCTCCAAACAACCACAGACCACGTGAATGGCATCATGTGAGCGGTTTGCTGATGTCAACATTAGGAACAGAGTGTCCCATGGTGGCTATGTGGTTATGGTATGAGCAGGCATATGCTACAGACAACAAACACAACTGCATTTCACGATGGCAATTTGAATGCACAAACACACCGTGATGAGATCATGAGGCCCATTGTGAAGCCTATTTCTTTGAATGTATCTGTGACCAACATATCCATATTCCCAGTCATGTCAAATCCATAGATAAGGGCCGAATGAATTTATTTCAATTTACTGATTTCCACATATGAACTGTAACTCAGAAAAATAAGTAATTGTTGCATGTTGCGTTTATATTTTTGTCCAGTATAGATACTTTTGTAGACAGACAACTTTGACTGATTGGTGGAAACAATGGCATTGTAGACATTTAACAGAGGTGTGTTTGTGTGTGTGCTTGTTTCGTGATGTGCATACAAGCTGGGGCTGAGCAAGTATTAGTCTGATGAAGTCATACAGGAAATAGATACAGTATTGAGAGAAGAACAATTCCATGCCAAGGGGTGTACACACACACACACACACACACACACACACACACACACACACACACACACACACACACACACACACACACACACACACACACACACACACACACACACACACACACACACACACACACACACACACACACACACACACACACACACACACACACACACACACACACACACACACACACACACACACACACACACACACACACACAACACGTTTGCCCTATATTCATTTAGCAGCAGCGAGCCACCGCTGCTAAATCGCTGCCACCACTACCAAAAATATGATGATGAATTCTTTATTTTTGATATACATTTCTGCCGAGGCACGCTTTTAAAGGGATAGCATGAGATTTTGGCAATTAAGCCTTTTTTCTACTTACTCAGAGTCAGGCAAACCCATTGATACAATGTGTACTGTATGTCTCTGAACGCAGTTTGAAGAAAGTTACTAACTAGTATTAGCAGCAATGACCGGATGTCCTTCGGAACAGCTAGTTATTGCGGCTCATGTAACTAACTTCAATCTGTACGCAGAGACATAAAAATGGTAACCACGAGGTCATCTGACTCTGGTTAAGTAGAGAAAGTTATTATTTGCCAAAATGGCGCAAAATCCCTTTAAGATCAAAGTGACAAGTTACAACGTACAGTATATTTTGTAGCAAACAGAGTGAGCAGTGTTGCGAATGAGAGCCATGAGCGCACAGTCACTGCTTGCTCGTCATCATCTCTGTACAGTGCAGTGGTGCGTATCAGATATATTTCAGATGGTGTCAACATAATAAAATGTTCAGGCATTTTGGAGTATAACAGGGGCAGGATTCAGCTGGAGTGGATGGTCGGGGTTTGGAACACAATTATAATCATTTGTACACTGCAAACTGATCAAAAAGAGATTATATTTACAAATAACTCATTTTATACCTTGATTATATTAAGACATGATCATATATATTTTTTTATTCGTTGGAGTACTTATTTTCAGCCAAATTCCTGGTAATTTTACTGTATTTTTTCACCAAAAGTGACCTTCTCACAGTCTAAAATACTGGGACACACACAACAAACACACACAAGAAAAGACACACACCTTCCAGGACCATATAGAGGTGTGTGTGTGTGTGTGTGTGTGTGTGTGTGTGTGTGTGTGTGTGTGTGTGTGTGTGTGTGTGTGTGTGTGTGTGTGTGTGTGTGTGTGTGTGTGTGTGTGTGTGTGTGTGTGTGTGTGTGTGTGTGTGTGTGTGTGTGTGTGTGTGTGTGTGTGTGTGTCACTGGTATGTCAGTAGGGTAAAGTATCTGGATGGGTACTGTGTGTGTGTCACTGGTATGTCAGTAGGGTAAAGTATCTGGATGGGTACTGTGTGTGTGTGTGTCACTGGTATGTCAGTAGGGTAAAGTGTCTGGATGGGTACAGAGGAAATAGCCTGCATGCCAGTCTGTTTCTGCTCTCTTGCCAACTCCTTATGGAATTGACAATGAAGCAACAGATGTGGGATCAGGCTACAGAGGAAGTATTGTAAGGCAGGACATACAATAGACTGAAGTGGAGCTGAATGTGTAGACATGGTGTAGGAGAGACTACCGTTAAGCGTCTGGAAAGGAGCTGGATGTATTCAGTGAGAGAAATCACACAAACACCTGTACACACACATACACGCACACTAAAACAGATACACAATTACACACACTAACAATCATGTTTGTGTTCACTCTGCATATGATGTTCACAGGGTAATTAATCAAAAGGAGGGAGGGATGAAAGAGGGTGGGAGAGGGGAAGGGGAAAACAACATTTATGAGTAGGTCATTATTTTTATTTTCCTTCTGAGGACACACACACACACACACACACACACACACACACACACACACACACACACACACACACACACACACACACACACACACACACACACACACACACACACACACACACACACACACACACACACACACACACACACAATCAGTTATATAGACGCGATGTACCACTAACATGTTCCTTCAGAGTAAGAGACGTATCCTTCAGTCACCTACACACACTTCTGCCAACGGTAGCACTTTACTTCAGAGCTCTTCCCTCTCAGTCTGGTGAAATAACAAGGTAATAGCAGGTTGACCTCCCCTCCACTTAGAAAAGGCCCTTTTCCAGCCCAAATTATTAGCTTCTTATTGGCTACACTAACAGTGTATGACAGGGAAAGTCAAAGAGGTAGGAGAAATGGCCCTGGCCCTCCTTTGTTCAGTAAATGACTAAATATTTCATGTTCAGGGGTCTCAGATTAAAGTAACATGTTGTCAGTAATAGTGGAACATCTTCAAAGGAGGTAAATTATGCATTTCCTCCTTTAGCAGGGAAATCAAAGCAGGTAATGAAGATGAAAGGTATTCAACCTCCTTTCTCACTCCGTCTCCATGTCACTGGCAGGGGAGGAGGAGAAGAGAGGAGGAGAGGAGATAGAAGAGGTGGAAAAAGAGAGAAGGGTCTCTGATAGGAAGGTATGCAGTGTGTGTGCTATCGGATGAAAGAGTCATTGGTGTTTTTTTGTTATGCTTTGGAATCTTTTACAAATATGCACTCCATGACCAAAAGTATGTGGACGCCTGCTCGTTGAACATCTCATTAAAAATCATGGGTATAAATATGGAGTTGTTCCCTCCTTAACTGCTATAACAGCATCTACTCTTCTGGGAAGGCTTTCCACTAGATGTTGGAACATTGCTGTGGGGACTTGCTCCAATTCAACCACAAGAGCATTAGTGAGGTCGGGCACTGATTTTGGGAGATTAGGGTTGGCTGACAGTTGGCATTCCAATTTATCCCAAAGGTGTTTGACGGTGTTAAGGTCAGGGCTCTGTGCAGGCCAGTTAAGTTCTTCCACACCAACTTCAACATACCTTTTCTGTATGGACCTCGCTTTGTGCACAGGGGCATTGCCATGCTGAAACAGGAAAGGGCCTTTCCCAAACTGTTGCCACAAAGTTGGAAGCCAGAACCATGAAAAACAGCCTCAGACCATTATTCCTCCTACACTAAACTTTACAGTTGGCACTATGCATTGGGGCAGGTAGCGTTCTCCTGGCATCCGGCAATCCTAGATTTGTCTGTCGGACTGCCAGATGGTGAGCATAATTCATCACTCCAGAGAAAGCATTTCCACTGCTCTAGAGTCTTAGGGCAGCGAGCTTTACACCACTCCAGCTGACGCTTAGCATTGTGCATGGTGATCTTAGGCGTGTGTGCGGCTGCTCGGCCATGGAAACACATTTCATGTAGCTCCCGACGAACAATTATTGTGCTGACGTTACTTCCAAAGGCAGTTTGGAACTCGGTAGTGAGTGTTGCAACCGAGGACAGCGCTACACACTTCAGCACTCAGCGGTCCCAATCTGTGAGCTTGTGTGGCCTAGACTTTGATCTGAAGCCATTCTTGTGATTATTGTGACTTTGCCATTGTAATTGTTTGTAAGCTTGTGTAGTCAAATTAATGTATGATTGTATGCTATCCATTTGTTGTTTGTATGCTGTTCTTTGTATGCCATTTTAATATTTGAGAATTAACCAATGATATTAGGCCACTCTTGGCCATGATTACAGACACCTGTGTCTTTTGACACTATATAAACGAGTCATCCCACAGTGTTTGTGATTATACCCTGATGAAGACCGCTTGGCTGTCGAAACGTTGGTAATTACATTTTTGCATCTGAGCTCCTAGAGTGTGCGGCTCTCTTTTATTTGAAAGTTTTCTACTCCGCTAGCCAGCACCTCGCCTAAATCGGTGTGCGTTTCTTTTTCTTCTAGCTTGTGTGGCTTGTTGCTCCTACACGTTTCCACGTCACAATAACAGCACTTACAGTTGACCGGGGCAACTCTAGCAGGGCAGACATTTGACTGACTTGTTGGAAAGGTGGCATCCTATGACGGTGTGACGTTGAAAGTCACTGAGCTCTTCAGTAAGGCCATTCTACTGCCAATGTTTATCTATGGAGATTGCATGGTTGTGTGCTCGATTTTATACACCTGTCAGCAACGGTTGTGGCTGAAATAGCCAAATCCACTCATTTGAAGGGATGTCCACATACTTTTGTATATATAGTGTATATCTTTAAACCAAATTTGACCAGTGCAAAGGGGGCTGGATACAGTCTCTCTATCTCTCTCTTGGTGTTGACATTTAGAAAGAGATATTTGGCATTCCCATAAGTGTCCCTCTAACTGCCTGTCTTCATCCTGAGAGAGGAGGAGAGGAACACTTTACACCCCCCCCGCCCCCCTCTGTCCCACGCCACCCTCATTTAGGCTATCCCACAATGCACTGCAACTAGGCAGCAACAGAAAGTCAGGCCCATTAGCGTGGCGACGAGGGCGCTAATCGTCACATTCCATTACAGTCAATGGCAGAGCGGTGATTATAACGGGCCATTTGGAAAAGTCACACAGGGGCCGACAACGTCACACAGTGCAGACAGGGGACACAGAAACACAGAGAGGGAGATTGGGGAATTGGGTTTCCGGTGAGCTCTTTGGCTGTGGAGTCCAGAGAACATTAGGAGATGCAGTAAAGCGAAATACACAAAGTCCAGTGTTATTCTATTGGAATCAAATTCCCCATTCAGTGAACAGACTTATTGATCACAACACAACTACACATGAGCCTCCAAATGAGAAAGAGAGAGGTAACTGTGTTCAGACATCATTAATCCAGTGAATCATCCGTTGTGCATTGGTTCATTTAAAACACTGAGCTGTCTACATATTGACAACACTCTCGGTCTGCTGTTTCTACTATTGACAATCATCGGATTAAACATCAATGAGAGAGAGAGAGAGAGGGAGAGAGAGAGAGAGAGAGAGAGAGAGAGAGAGAGAGAGAGAGAGAGAGAGAGAGAGAGAGAGAGAGAGAGAGAGAGAGAGAGAGAGAGAGAGAGAGAGAGAGAGAGAGAGAGAGAGAGAGGAGAAAAATAAGAGGACGGAAGCGAGAATA
The DNA here is from genome assembly GCF_021184085.1 of Oncorhynchus gorbuscha. Classification (NCBI taxonomy): domain Eukaryota; kingdom Metazoa; phylum Chordata; class Actinopteri; order Salmoniformes; family Salmonidae; genus Oncorhynchus; species Oncorhynchus gorbuscha. The sequence goes on from NC_060174.1 coordinate 37,535,357, forward strand.
GAGAGGAACACAGAGTGAGAGGAAAATAGGAAAGAAGAAAGTGAATCTGAGGGGGAGAAGGAAGGGATGTGTGTGTGTGTGTGTGTGTGTGTGTGTGTGTGTGTGTGTGTGTGTGTGTGTGTGTGTGTGTGTGTGTGTGTGTGTGTGTGTGTGTGTGTGTGTGTGTGTGTGTGTGTGTGTGTGTGTGTGTGTGTGTGTGTGTGTGTGTGTGTGTGTGTGTGTGTGTGTGTATGTGTGTGTGTGTGTGTGTGTGTGTCCATATAGAGAGATAAGAACATAAGAAAATATAGAGATACACACAGAAACTATGTGTGTTCACTCCCCAGATGTTCTTCCCTAATACTTGGTCTTGGACGTCTGCTAAATTTTGCTCACCTCAGATGATTTCTATGCAAATCTAGCAAAAATTGGTTGAATTAAATCCAAAACACATTTGGTCAAAAATCTATTCCCCTGTTCCCATCACACGCACAAGTCGCTGGCCTGCTGATAAATATTCATTTATATTTATGTTTTAGAAAAGCTGTGATGGGCAAAATACAACCCCCTCCCCCCACATCCACCCCTACATACACAAACCCCGACCACAGAGGCTGACTGCCCAATAAATGTGGAGGTTTGCTCTATAACCCTCTCTGTGTGTCTGATCTCTCTGAACGCAGTGGTCCATGAAGGCCCACTGCCCATCAAACACTGAGTAGTAGGTACAGTAAGAAATGGTCCTCTGATGAAATATAACTACAGCTCCTCACCCTGAATATCAGCCCAGCCAATCAGCCCAGCCCATCAGCCCAGCCCAGCCAACCAGCCCAGCCAACCAGCCCAGCCCATCCCAGCCCAACCAACCAGCCCAGCCCAGCCCAGCCCAGCCCAGCCCAGCCCAGCCCAGCCCAGCCCAGCCCAGCCCAGCCCAGCCAACCAGCCCAGCCCAGCCCAACCAACCAGCCCAGCCCAGCCAACCAGCCCAGCCCAGCCCAGCCCAGCCCAGCCCAGCCCAGCCCAACCAACCAGCCCAGCCAACCAGCCCAGCCAACCAGCCCAGCCAACCAACAGACCAGCCCACCAGCACAGCCAGCCAGCCCAGCCCAGCCAGACAGCCAGCCCAGCCAACCAGCCAGCCATCCCAGCCCAGCCCAGCCCAGCCCATCCCAGCCCAGCCAGCCCAGCCAACCAGCCAGCCAGCCCATCCCAGCCCAGCCCAGCCCATCCCATCCCATCCCATCCCAGCCCAGCCCAGGCCATCACAGCCCAACCAACCAGCCCAGCCCAGCCAACCAGCCCAGCCAACCAGCCCAGCCAACCAGCCCAGCCCAACCAACCAGCCCAGCCAACCAGCCAGCCCAGCCCAGCCCAGCCCAACCAACCAGCCCAGCCAACCAGCCCAGCCAGCCCATCCCAGCCCATCCCAGCCCATCCCAGCCCAGCCCAGCCCAGCCCAGCCCAGCCCAGCCCAACCAACCAGCCCAGCCAACCAACAGACCAGCCCACCAGCACAGCCAACCAACCAGCCAGACAGCCAGCCCAGCCAACCAGCCAGCCAGCCAGCCAGCCAGCCAGCCAGCCAGCCAGCCCAGCCCAGCCCAGCTCAGCCAACCAGCCCAGCCCAGCCAACCAGCCCAGCCCAACCAACCAGCCCAGCCAACCAACAGACCAGCCCACCAGCACAGCCAACCAACCAGCCAGACAGCCAGCCCAGCCAACCAGCCAGCCAGCCCAGCCCAGCTCAGCCAACCAGCCCAGCCCAGCCAACCAGCCCAGCCCAGCCCAGCCAGCCAGCCAGCCCAGCCCAGCCCAGACACACACTTTATACTACTTACACCACTTAAACATTCTCTCTGTCCTAACGAGAGCATAATTACTGTACAAATCTCTCCCTCTTTTAACAGAAAATGGGGAGGAAATAAAATGCAGTCTTTTTTCCTGTGGTTCAGTAAGTGGCTGAGGAGGGGATGGGGATGGGGGTGGTGGGAGGAGGGGATGAGGTATATTAATAGTGTTTTATTATGCACTGTGATTCCTGCACTAATTAAATGATAGCAGATGAGATCTTCAGCTGGCTGGAAACACGCAGAGTCCAGAGCCCGTTAAAAATGCATCAAACATGCAGCTAGATTAACACTCTGTCTGTCTCTCTGTGTCTGAGGGAGACCAGAGGGGAAAACACTGGTACATGTGACATATTTAAGAATGCCATCTTTTTTGATAGTATGATAGAAAGCTTATGCCTGTTGTATTGTGTGTTTCGATATGATGACATGTAAAGGACATATGATGGCGCCGGAGCTGCCATTAGGTTTCTCAATCACTTTCCCTCTCTAACCCAATTTCTCCTCACTATCTTCACCACCACACCACAGTGCCTCTGAGGAGGTTAATATGAGGATGGAGAGAGGTGTGTGTGTGTGGGGGCGGGTAGATGTTAAGCCAGCTTCTATTCAGTCAAATCTCCCTATGTAAGCACTTCTGTTGTGAGCTGTTGTCTCATTTGTAGTTTTACCAAAGGTATTTTAGAGTTGTTTTTCAGATACACCAGGCAGCATATACAGTACAATAGTACATGCTTCAGTAGCCAAGCAGGTCAAACTGCCTGTATTCTGTCTAATGGAGAAAGTCCAGACATCATCCAGGGGGGGGTTGTTTGTCTGTGTGGTCGTACAGGTTCAGAGAGGAGCTGACAGCTTTGACAGCTATACCTGCCATCCTCCAGATCCTACTGATAACCTCCTGTCCCCAGAAAGCTGCTGAAAGCCTCCAATCCCACCACAGACACTGTGTCTGTCTATACAGCCAATATATGGTAAAGACTCAGATAGCTCCTATTTACCACCATACAGACCCCTCATTCCCCCTCACTAACACATGAATGGAAAAAACATTGATTCTCTTTCACCCGCGTCCATTTTCCCCTGGTCTGGACACTGAGGTAGGATGTGGTGCTCATCTGCCCTTCCCAGTGTGTCTGATATCAGGTAGAGACTTATAGAAAGGGAAGGTAAAAGGGGATCTTTATCAGGAAGGGAATTAAGGCTGGGAGAGCTCCATTTGGAAGGTATATAAGGCCAATCCATTAACTGGGCCTTCAAAAAAGAAGAGAGAGAGAGAGCTGGGGAGAGGAGAGGCGGACTGGGGACACCTTGAGAATGAACAGAAGACCTTGCTGAAACAGCACTCTTCACACAGAGAGAGGGGAGGGAGGGAGGGAGGGAGGGAGGGAGGGAGGGAGGGAGGGGGAGGGAGGGGGAGGGAGGGAGGGAGGGAGGGAGGGATGGAGGGGAAAATGAGGGGGAGAGAGGAAGGGAGAGAGTGGGTAAAGAGAGAATGAGATGGGGAGGAAAGAGAGAGAAAATAGAAAGGGGAAGCATAGAGAAGGAGATGGGTAGAGTCAGAGAGTAGAAAGGAGTAGGGAGAGAGAGAGAGAGAGGGAGAGAGAGAGAGGGAGGAGAGAGAGAGAGAGAGAGGGAGAGAGAGAGAGAGAGAGAGAGAGAGAGAGAGAGAGAGAGAGAGAGAGAGAGAGAGAGAGAGAGAGAGAGAGAGAGAGAGAGAGAGAGAGAGAGAGAGAGAGAGAGAGAGAGAGAGAGAGAGAGAAAGAGAGAGAGAGAGAGAGAGAGAGAGAGAGAGAGAGAGAGAGAGAGAGAGAGAGAGAGAGAGAGAGAGAGAGAGAGAGAGAGAGAGAGAGAGTCACATGGGAGCGTATAATTACCTGATAAATAAAGGTCATGTGTGTCAGCTGTATATATGTTACATATACACACACCCACACAAACATCCACACACACACAGTCCTAAAATGTCCAATATGGTCAAACCACACCACTGATCCAGAGATTAGAGTTTACCCCTGAAGCCTTAAACAGAGAGACTCATTCTCTCTACAAACACACACAAACAAACAACATGTCCCACACACATGCTGTACACCTTGCTCCAGTGGTGAGCTCCATTAATCTTATACTAGGCCCTGTCCTCAGTGGACTGACCCAGATGAGAGAGGTGAGGCTGGGGTAGGGCAGCAGGATAGTGTCCATGTCTGGACCGGGCCTCCGGGACCATTAGCCCCAGGATCAGGGAATGCCAGGGTGGGGGATGGAAGGGATCAGTGCTGTGGTGTGGAGATGGGAGGCAGAAGAGAAAACACACTTACTCCCAAATAAACAAACACTTACACAATACACCATTTGAATTGCACTGTATCCCCAATAAAGCCTTGTCTTTCGGCAGAACTACATAGAAATCACAACTAAGACACTGAACAATACAATCCACATACAGAAGTTGAAGACAAGTGTGAGAGTTGCACAGTTGCAGTATTCCCTCTGGAGTGAGAGGTTCGCCCTAGTTTTGTAGAACTACTTGTATTACAACCCTAAACCTGTAGACCAAATCAGGAATAGACAAGCACCCAGAATGTGTTTAGGTTTCCTCAATAGAGAAACTATGTCAGAGCTTAGTTGATTCAGTAGACACAAAGAGTTCAGCCTCTCATCTGTCCCAGAGCTGAACTCACCCTGGCCTGTTCATGGTACAACAGAGCTCCAGCCCCAGGTCACTCTGCCTCTCTGTATCCGTTGTCCCCTCAACTCTCCTGGGCACGGCCCTGAACAAACAGCTCCTCCACACAACACAGTCAACACAACGCATTATTACAGAGAGGCAGGGTGACCTGGGGCTGGAGCTCTGTTGTCCCATGAACAGGCCAGGGTGAGGTCAGCTCTGGGACTGAGGAGAGGCTGAACTTGTTTTACATTATTTATTACACGGCTCAATGGAGCAGACACACACTCAGACAGAAACAAATACAACTGGTGTAGACTTTACAGTGAAATGCTTGCTTACGAACCTTTCCCAACAAAGCAGAGTTTAACGATAGTAACTAACACAAGAGGAACAAAGAAAACTACACAAGAATGGAGCTATATACAGGGAGTACCAGTTCCAGATCAATGTGCAGAAGTACAAGGTATTTGAGATAGATATCTACTGTACATCAGGGCTCCCGAGTGGCTAATGCACTGCATCTCTGTGCTAGAGGCGTCACTACAGACACCCTGGTTCAAATCCAGGCTGTATCACAAACGACCATGATTGGGAGTCCCATAGGGTGGCGCTCAATTGGTCCAGCGTCGTCCGGGTTTGGCCGGTGTAGGCAGTCATTGTAAATAAGAATTTGTTCTTAGATAAATAAAGGTTAAATCAATACATTTAACAAATAAAATATGAAGGCAAGATAAAGTGACTAGACATCATGTTTGATGATAAGAGTAAAATAAAGAACAGAGTAACAGCAGTAAATGATGTGTTGTGTTTGTGTTGCGTCGGTATGTGTTACGGTATCTATGTGAATGTATGCAAATGTTGTTTGGGAGTGACAGTGTAGTGCGTGTGAGTGAGTGTGTATATATAGTCTAGTGAGTGTGTATATATAGTCTAGTGAGAGTGTATATATAGTCTAGTGAGTGTGTATATATAGTCTAGTGAGTGTGTATATATAGTCTAGTGAGTGTGTATATATAGTCTAGTGAGTGTGTATATATAGTCTAGTGAGTGTGTATATATAGTCTAGTGAGTGTGTATATATAGTCTAGTGAGTGTGTATATATAGTCTAGTGAGTGTGTATATATAGTCTAGTGAGTGTGTATATATAGTCTAGTGAGTGTGTATATATAGTCTAGTGAGAGTGTATATATAGTCTAGTGAGTGTGTATATATAGTCTAGTGAGTGTGTATATATAGTCTAGTGAATGTGTATATATAGTCTAGTGAGTGTGTATAAAGTCTAGTGAGTGTGTATATATAGTCTAGTGAGAGTGTATATATAGTCTAGTGAGTGTGTATATATAGTCTAGTGAGTGTGTATAAAGTCTAGTGAGAGTGTATATATAGTCTTGTGAGTGTGTATATATAGTCTAGTGAGAGTGTATATATAGTCTAGTGAGAGTGTATATATAGTCTAGTGAGTGTGTATATATAGTCTAGTGAATGTGTATATATAGTCTAGTGAGTGTGTATATATAGTCTAGTGAGAGTGTATATATAGTCTAGTGAGTGTGCATATAAAGTCTAGTGAATGTGTATATATAGTCTAGTGAGAGTGTATATATAGTCTAGTGAGTGTGTATATATAGTCTAGTGAATGTGTATATATAGTCTAGTGAGTGTGTATATATAGTCTAGTGAGAGTGTATATATAGTCTAGTGAGTGTGTATATATAGTCTAGTGAGTGTGTATATATAGTCTAGTGAGAGTGTATATATAGTCTTGTGAGTGTGTATATATAGTCTAGTGAGTGTGTATATATAGTCTAGTGAGTGTGTATATATAGTCTAGTGAGTGTGTATATATAGTCTAGTGAGTGTGTATATATAGTCTAGTGAGTGTGTATATATAGTCTAGTGAGTGTGTATATATAGTCTAGTGAGTGTGTATATATAGTCTAGTGAGTGTGTATATATAGTCTAGTGAGTGTGCATATAAAGTCTAGTGAATGTGTATATATAGTCTAGTGAGTGTGTATATATAGTCTAGTGAGTGTGCATATAAAGTCTAGTGAATGTGTATATATAGTCTAGTGAGTGTGTATATATAGTCTAGTGAATGTGTATATATAGTCTAGTGAGAGTGTATATATAGTCTAGTGAGTGTGTATAAAGTCTAGTGAGTGTGTATAAAGTCTAGTGAGTGTGCATATAAAGTCTAGTGAGTGTGTATAAAGTCTAGTGAGTGTGCATATAAAGTCTAGTGAGTGTGTATAAAGTCTAGTGAGTGTGCATATAAAGTCTAGTGAGTGTGTATATATAGTCTAGTGAGTGTGCATATAAAGTCTAGTGAGTGTGTATAAAGTCTAGTGAGTGTGCATATAAAGTCTAGTGAGTGTGTGTATAAAGTCTAGTGAGTGTGTGTATAAAGTCTGGTGAGTGTGCATATAAAGTCTAGTGAGTGTGTGTATAAAGTCTAGTGAGTGTGCATGTATAAGTCTGGTGAGTGTGCATATAAAGTCTAGTGAGTGTGTATAAAGTCTAGTGAGTGTGTGTATAAAGTCTGGTGAGTGTGCATATAAAGTCTAGTGAGTGTGTATAAAGTCTAGTGAGTGTTCATATAAAGTCTAGTGAGTGTGTATATATAGTCTAGTGAGTGTGTGGATAAAGTCTAGTGAGTGTGCATATAAAGTCTAGTGAGTGTGTATAAAGTCTAGTGAGTGTGCATAGGGTCAGTGCAAGATAGAGTCGGTGCAGATCGTTGGGGTACTTGTGGCTTGGGGGTAGAAGTTGTCTCAGAACCTGTTGGTCTGAGAGCCATTTGTCAGACAGTAGCAGAGTGAACTGTGACAATTTTTCGGGGCTTCCTCTGATACCTTCTGATATATAGGTCCTGGATGGCAGGAAACTTGGCCCCAGTGATGTACTGTGCTGTTCACACCGCCCTCTGTAGCACTTTGCGGTCAAGGGCGGTGCAGTTACCCAACTGTGTGGGTGTGTATGGACTTCCTCTCATATATTCCTATACCTTCTATACTGTATATCCTTCTATCTTTTCTATGTCTCTATTCTATCTCCTGATACTACATATGTGCGTGTGTGTGTGTGGGTGTATATTAGTGGTGTGTAGGCCTATTAGTATTATGGAGGGTGATCCTGAGAACACTGTTCTTGACCCATAGAAATAGAATGAATAGAACAGGTATAGAACAGGTAGACTCTCCGACCCTGGCAATTTGACTAGTAAACTCAATGATTGGCTGGAATTGTGACGCAATATCTTCCATGGAGTTTTAAAATGTTGGGTTCTTTCAACTGATACTCCAGGTCGATATTAACGTAATAATAAGGAATTTCACTCAAAACAAAACATTCTTTCCCATTGACCCCCAGTGGAAAAGAGCCAACTTTTCATAGACTTTTGGTTATACAGAAGTTTTTAAAAACATGTTGAAAAGCTGCTGTGTTGTTAAATGCACAGTGCCTTCTGAAAGTATTCAGACCACATGACTTTTTACACGTTTTGTTGTTACAGCTTTATTCTAAAATTGATTAAATTGTTATTTTCCACTTGTCAACCTACGCACAATACCCCATATTGACAAAAGCAACAAATGTTTTTTAGAAATTGTTGCAAATTTATTACAAATAAAAAAAACTGAAATATCATATTTAAATAAGCACTCAGATGCTTTACTCAGTACTTTGTTAAAGCACCGTTGGCAGCAATTACAGCATTGAGTCTTGGGCTTCAAGCTTGGCACACTCCCTTTCTTCTCTGGAGATCCTCTCAAGCTCTGGCAGGTTGGATTTTTTTATTTAACCTTTATTTAACTAGGCAAGTTAGTTAAAAACAAATTCTTATTTACAACAAAGGCCCAGGAACAGTGGGTTAACTGCCTTGTTCAGGAGCAGAACAACAGATTTTTTTTTACCTTGTCAGCTCCGGGATTTGATCTAGCAACCTTTCAGTTATTTGCCCAACGCTCTAACCACTAGGCTACCTGCCGGGAAAGTTGATGCACAGCTCATTTCAGGTCTCTCCAGAGATATGGGATCTGGCTGGGACACAAGGACATTCAGAGACAATCGAAGCCACTCCTGCATTGTCTTGCTGTGTGCTTAGGGTCATTGTCCTGTTGGAAGGTGAACCTTCACCCCAGTTTGAGGCCCTCAGCGCTCTAAACAAGCTTTCATCAAGGATCTCTCTATATTTTGCTCCGTTCATCTTTCCCTCAATCCTGATTAGCCTCCCAGTCCCTGACGATGATAAACATCCCCACAGCATGATGCTGCCACCACCATGCTACACCATAGGGATGGTGCCAGGTTTCCTCCAGACGTGAGGCTTGACATTCAGACCAAATAGTTTAATCTTGATTTCATCAGACTAGAGAATGTGAGAGTCTTTTAGAGAGAGCATGTGGGGTGGCCAGTCCTCTTCTGGCTGTGCCAGGTGGAGATTATAACAGAACGTGGCCAAGATGTTCAAATGTGCCTTTTGGGATGGTGCCAGGTTTCAAACTCCAAGCAGGCTGTTGTGTGCCTTTTACCTTGGAATGGTTTCCGTTCAGACCACTCTACCATAAAGGTCTAATTGGTGGAGTGCTGCAGAAATGGTTGTCCTAATCGCCACAGAGGAATGCTATAGCTCTGTCAGAGTGACCATCAGGTTCTTGGTCACTTCCCTGACCAAGGCCCTTCTCCCCCGATTGTTCAGCTTGGCTGGGTGGCCAGCTCTAGGAAGAGTCTCGGTGGTTCCAAACTACTTCCATTTAAGAATAATGGAGACCACTGTTTTCTTGGGGACCATCAATGCTGCAGAAAGTTGTTGGGAGCCTCCCAGGTCTGTGCCTCGACACAATCCTGTCTCGGAGCTCTACAGACAATTCCTTCGACCTCATGGCTTGGTTTTTGCTCTGATATGCACTGTCAACTGTGGAACCTTATATAGACAGATGTGTACCTTTCCAATCAATTGAATTTACCACAGTTGGACTCCAAACAAGTTGTATAAGCATCAAGGATGATCAATGGAAACAGGATGTACCTGAGCTCAATTTTGAGTCTCATAGCAAAGGGTCTGAATACTTATGTAAATGTGCTATTTCTGTTTTTTTGTTTTTAATATATTTGCAAAATTTTCTACAAACCTATTTTCAGATTGTCATTATGGGGTATCGTCTGTAGATTCATGAGGAAATTGTTTTATTTAATACTTTTTTGAATACAGCTTTAACAAAATGTGGAAAATGTCAAGGGGTCTGAACACTTTCCGAATGCATTGTATAGTGTGTCTGGGCATGTGGACTGTGCTGACAGTTAACCAAAAATACAACAAAAAAACTAAGCAAAGGACGTCTTTGCACTTGAGGCCTTTTTAGGTGATTTTAAATATCCAAATCCTCTCCTAATGTCCCACAAAAATACTCTGGATTATGTCAATATATAAACATTGGAAAAAGACTGTCACTTAAGTCAGTTTGTATTGGTGGTCAGCTTGTATTACCTTAAAAATTCAATAAAAGTATAGTAACTGGTGTGGTCTACTTGGGTAGAGTAGGTCCACAGACAGACTGAAATGGGATGTGTGGAGGCCACCTAACACACATCTAACAGAAGTGTCTGATGCCCTCCCAGTCACCCCATCCACCAACTAAAGCCCCACTCCATTCTCACCAATAACCACCCATTGAATCTTAGTTGTTATGATAAACAGGGAATAATGATTCAACATCCTTTCCTAATCCAGAACTCATTCATTTGGAAGTCACAAAAACATACAATTTGAAATTCTTCCTTCTCTCTTCCCCACACCAAATCCATCCCTCTCCACCCCATCCCAAGATGTAGAAACATCTCAAGGATGATCAAAGGAAACAGGATGGACCTGAGATCAATTTCGAGTCTCATAGCAAAAGGTCTGAATACATACAGTACCAGTCAAAATTATGGACACACCTACTCATTCAAGGGGTTTTCTTTATTTGGACTATTTTATACATTGTAGAATAATAGTGAAGACATCTGTTAAGGTTTTCTTCCGATGAAAGAGAGGAGGACCAAATGCAGAGTGGTTATCTCGATACATCTTTAATACATCTTTAATAAAGATAATAACAAACAATACACGTAACATGAAAAACCTAACCAGCCCTATCTGGTACAAACAGAGACAGGAACAATCACCCACGAAACACTCAAAGAATATGGCTGCCTAAATGTGGTTCCCAATCAGAGACAACGATAAACACCTGCCTCTGATTGAGAGCCACTCCAGGCAACCATAGACTTTTCTAGACAACCCCACTAACCACAATCCCATTCCTACAAAAAGTGTTTTGACAAAACACACCACATAAATAACCCATGTCACACCCTGGCCTGACCAAAATAATAAAGAAAACACAAAATACTTTGACCAGGGCGTGACAACATCAAAACTATGAAATAACACTTCATGTCGTAACCAAAAACATGTTAAACTAATCAAAATATATTTTAGATTTGCGATTCTTCAAAGTAGCCACCCTTTGCCTTGATGACAGCTTTGCACACACTTGGCATTCTCTCAACCAGCTTCATGAGGTAATCACCTGGAAAGCAGTTCAATTAACATGTGTGCCTTGTTAAAAGTTAATTTGTGGAATTGCTTGGGACCATACCGCTCAGGAAGGAGACGCGTTCTGTTTCCTAGAGTTGAACGTATTTTGGTGTGAAAAGTGCAAATCAATCCCAGAACAACAGCAAGTGACCTTGTGAAGATGCTGGAGAAAACAGGTACAAAGTATCTATATCCACAGTAAAACGAGTCCTATATTGACATAACCTCAAGGGCCGCACAGGAAGGAAGAAACCACTGCTCCAAAACCGCCATAAAACAGCCAGACTACAGTTTACAACTGCACATGGGGACAAAGATCGTACTTTTTGGAGAAATTTCCTCTGGCCTGATGAAACAAAAATAGAACTGTTTGGCCATAATGACCATCGTTATATTTGGAGGAAATAGGGGAGGCTTGCAAGCCGAAAAACACCATCCCAACTGTGAAGCACGGGGGTGGCAGCATCATGTTGTGGGGGTGCTTTGCTGCAGGAGGGACTGGTGCACTTCACAAAATAGATGGCATCATGAGGGAGAAAATGATGTGGATATATTGAAGCAACATCTCAAGACATCAGTCAGGAAGTTAAGGCTTGGTGGCAAATAGGTCTTCCAAATGGACAATGACCCCAAGCATACTTCCAAAGTTGTGGCAAAATGGCAGTAGAGGTCGACCGATTATGATTTTTCAACGCCGATACCGATTATTGGAGGACCAAAAAAGCCGAAAACTCTTATTTTAACTTAATATAATACATCAATAAAATCTATTTAGCCTCAAGTAAATAATGAAACATGTTCAATTTGGTTTAAATAATGCAAAACCAAAGTGTTTGTGAAGAAAGTAAAAGTGCAATATGTGCTATGTAAGAAAGCTAACGTTTAAGTTCCTTGCTCAGGACATCAGAACATATGAAAGCTGGTGGTTCCTTTTAACATGAGTCTTCAATATTCCCAGGTAAGAAGTTTTAGGTTGTAGTTGTTATAGGAATTATAGGACTATTTCTCTCTCTACCATTTGTATTTCATTAACCTTTGACTATTGGATGTTCTTATAGACACTTTAGTATTGTCAGTGTAACAGTGTAGCTTCTGTCCCTCTGCTCGCTCCTCCCTGGGCTCGAACCAGCAACACAACGACAATTAGCGCATGCTAACTAGCTAGCCATTTCACTTCGGTTACACGAGCCTCATCTCGGGAGTTGATAGGCTTGAAATCATAAACAGAGCAATGCTTGACGCACAACGAAGAGCTGCTGGCAAAACGCACGAAAGTGCTGTTTGAATGAATGTTTACGCGCCTGATTCTGCCTACCACCACTCAGTCAGATACTTAGATACTTGTATGCTTATATGCTCAGTCAGAACATATGCAACGCAGGACACGCTAGATAATATCTAGTAATATCATCAACCATGTGTAGTTAATTAGTGATTATGATTGATTGTTTTTTATAAGATAAGTTTAATACTAGCTAGCAATTTACCTTGGCTTATTGCATTTGCGCAACAGGAAAACCCTTGTGGAGTGCAACGAGAGAGAGGCAGGTCGTTATTGCTTTGGACTAGTTAACTGTAAGTTTGCAAGTTTGGATCCCCCGAGCTGACGAGGTGAAAATCTGTCGTTCTGCCCCTGAACAAGGCAGTTAATCCACCGTTCATTGAAAATAAGAATGTGTTCTTAACTGACGTGCCTAGTTAAATAAAGGTATAAAAAAATATTAAAAAATAAAACAATTGCCAAATCGGCGCCAAACAATAGAGATTTCCAATTGTTATCGGCCATTCCGATTAATCGGTCGACCTCTATATTGGAGTGGCCATCACAAAGCCCTGACCTCAATCCTGTAGAATATTTGTGGGCATAACTGAAAAAGCTTGAGCGAGGAAGCAAGGAGTCCTACAAATCTGACTCAGTTACAACAGCTCTGTCAGGGGAATGGGCCAAAATTCAGCCAACTTATTGTGGGAAGCTTGTGGAAGGCTACCCAAAACATTTGACCCAAGTTAAACAATTGAAAGGCAATGCTACCAAATACTAATTGAGTGTATGTAAAGTATTCACACCCCTTGACCTGACCACATGTTGTTGCGTTACAGCCTATAGCCAAGGGAAGTACAGTAGTTTGAGGGTGCTGCAGATTTAGTATTTTTTTGTATATATTTTAATTGTATTTTGAAGGGGAGGTGCTGAAAAAATATTTTTGCCCGCGCTACAGATGCTGTATCAGTCCACTAATATGGACCTCAGTCAAGTAGTGAATTCAAACAGATGCAATCACAAAGACCAGGGAGGCTATCCATCGCCTTGCAAAGACCAGGGAGGCTATCCATCGCCTTGCAAAGACCAGGGAGGCTATCCATCGCCTTGCAAAGACCAGGGAGGCTATCCATCGCCTTGCAAAGACCAGGGAGGCTATCCATCGCCTTGCAAAGACCAGGGAGGCTATCCATTGCCTTGCAAAGACCAGGGAGGCTATCCATCGCCTTGCAAAGACCAGGGAGGCTATCCATTGCCTTGCAAAGACCAGGGAGGCTATCCATTGCCTTGCAAAGACCAGGGAGGCTATCCATCGCCTTGCAAAGACCAGGGAGGCTATCCATTGCCTTGCAAAGACCAGGGAGGCTATCCATCGCCTTGCAAAGACCAGGGAGGCTATCCATCGCCTTGCAAAGACCAGGGAGGCTATCCATCGCCTTGCAAAGACCAGGGAGGCTATCCATCGCCTTGCAAAGACCAGGGAGGCTATCCATTGCCTTGCAAAGACCAGGGAGGCTATCCATTGCCTTGCAAAGACCAGGGAGGCTATCCATTGCCTTGCAAAGACCAGGGAGGCTATCCATTGCCTTGCAAAGACCAGGGAGGCTATCCATTGCCTTGCAAAGACCAGGGAGGCTATCCATTGCCTTGCAAAGACCAGGGAGGCTATCCATTGCCTTGCAAAGACCAGGAGGCTATCCATTGCCTTGCAAATACCAGGGAGGCTATCCATTGCCTTGCAAAGACCAGGGAGGCTATCCATTGCCTTGCAAAGACCAGGGAGGCTATCCATTGCCTTGCAAAGACCAGGGAGGCTATCCATTGCCTTGCAAAGACCAGGAAGGCTATCCATTGCCTTGCAAAGAAGGGCACCTATTGTTGGATGGGTACAAATGTTCAAATCAGACACACAATATCCCTTTGAGCATGGTGAAGCTATTTTGAATGGTGTATCAATACACCCAGTCACTACAAAGATACAGGTGTCCTTCCTAACTCAGTTGCTGGAGAGGAAGGAAACCACTCAGGGATTTGACCAAGACGCCAATGGTGACTTTAAAACAGTTGAAGAGTTTAATGGCTGTGATAGGAGATAACTGAGAATGGATCAACAACATTGTAGTTACTCCACAATACTAACTTAAATGACAGAGTGAAAAGAAGGAAGCCTGTACACAATAATAATATTCCAAAATATGCTTCCTGTTTGCAACAAGGCATGGAAGTTATATCACAATAAAAATGGCAAATCAATTCACTTTCTGTCCTGAATACAAAGTGTTATGTTGTATTGGATTTGCTCCAAACATACAGTATTACTGAGTACCACTCTCCGTATTTTCAAGCATAGTGGTAGCTGCATCATATTAAGGGTATGTTTGTAATTGTTAATGACTGGGGAGTTAAGCATTAAAAAAGAGATGGAATGGAGCTAAGCACATGCAGAATCCTCAATAAAAATCTGGTTCAGTCTGATGTCCACTAGACACCAGAAGATGAATTCACCTTCAGCAGGCCAATAACCTAAAACACAAGGCCAAATCTACAGTTGCTTACCAAGAAAACAGTGAATGTTTCCTAGTAACAGTTTTGACTGAAATCTACTTGAAAATCTATGGCAAGATCTGAAAATGGTTGTCTAGCAATGATCAAAAAACAATTTGACAGAGCTTGAAGAATTTAGAAAAAAATCATTGGAAAATGTTGTACAATTCAGGTGTGGGAAGCTCTGAGAGACTTACCCAGAAATACTCACAGCTGTAATCACTGCCAAATATGCTTCTACAAAGTATTTACTCAGGGGTTTGAATAATTATGTAAATGAGATATTTATATATTTCATTTTCAATAATTGTGTTAAAATTTCCAAAACATGTTTTCACTTTGTCATTATGGAGCATTGTGTGCAATTGGTGAGAGAGAAAAAATGTATTTAATCCATTGTGAATTTTGGCTTTAACAACAGAATGTGGAATAAGTTAAGGGGTATGAATACTTTCTGAAGGCACTGTATGTCATAACACCTCCTAAAATATGTCATACCACCAACATTCCAGACCTGTTACAGTCTTACCCCCAGTGGGGTCAGAGAAGGTGAGAGGCTTATGATCCTCCATCAGCATAAGAATCAAATCAAATCAAATGTATTTATATAGCCCTTCGTACATCAGCTGATTTCTCAAAGTGCTGTACAGAAACCCAGCCTAAAACCCCAAACGGCAAGCAATGCAGGTGTAGAAGCACGGTGGCTAGGAAAAACTCCCTAGAAAGGCCAAAACCTAGGAAGAAATCTAGAGAGGAACCAGGCTATGTGGGGTGGCCAGTCCTCTTCTGGCTGTGCCGGGTGGAGATTATAACAGAACATGGCCAAGATGTTCAAATGTTCATAAATGACCAGCATGGTCCAATAATAATAAGACAGAACAGTTGAAACTGGAGCAGCAGCACGGCCAGGTGGACTGGGGACAGCAAGGAGTCGTCATGTCAGGTAGTCCTGAGACATGGTCCTTGGGCTCAGGTCCTCCGAGAGAGAGAAAGAGAGAATTAGAGAGAGCACACTTAAATTCACACAGGACACCGAATAGGACAGGAGAAGTACTCCAGATATAACAAACTGACCCTAGCCCCCCTACACATAAACTACTGCAGCATAAATACTGGAGGCTGAGAGAAGGACCACATCTCCTTTATTCCTTTATCACAGTGAGAGGGAGACATGACATGATGCGGGATGAAACAGAGACACAGGGGGAAGCAGAGAATGCCATTGCACATAATACAAACACATACATACTAATTTACCATGTATCTTTCAGTCCCCCCCCCTCTCCTTCTCTCTGGCTTTCTCTCTCCCTCTGATGTAGCCTCAGTGACAGTCAGTAATACAGGTCTGTATGCATTGATTATGTGACAGCCCCTATTCAGGTGTGCTATTAAAGTACAGCAGCTTCCCTCCTCGTCTCATCCTCCTCCCTATCCACTCCTCTGCTCTGCCAAGGAAATAATGGGCAATAATAACAGGAAGAAGGAGCATATCATCTTCACTGGACCCTGGCAGACACAGACAGACAGAGTGGGGAAACCTCTACAAACGGGCCCATGATTTTCACGAGAGCAGGTATGGACAGGCTGTAGTAAGGGAGAGAGGGGGTTAGGAGAGAGGGAGGGAGGGGGTTAGGAGATTAGGAGGGTGGGTAGGAGAGAAGGATTGAGGGGATTAGGAGAGAGGGAGTGAGGGGGTTAGGCGAGAGAGAGTGAGGGGGTGAGGGGGTTAGGAGAGAGGGACTGAGGGGGTTAGGAGAGAAGAGGTGGTTAGGAAAGAGGGAGGGAGGGGGTTATGAGAGAGGGAAGGGGTTTAGGGGAGAGGGAGGAGGATCGGAGAGGAGGGAGGGGGTTAGGAGAGAAGGAGGAAGGGGTTAGGTGAGAGGGAGGGAGATAGGGGGAAGGAGGGAGGGAGATAGGGGGTCAGGAGAGAAGAAGGGGTTAGGAGAGAGGGAGGGGGTTAGGGGAGAGGGAGGGGGTAGGGAAGAGGGAGGGAGGGGGGATTAGCAAAGAGGGAGGGGATTACGAGAGAGGGAGAGAGTGAGGTTAGGAGAGAGGGAGGGAGGTTAGGAGAGAGAGGGGTTTAGCAGAGAGGGAAGGGTTTAGAAGAGAGGGAGGAAGTGGGATTAGGAGAGAGAAGTGGGGTTAGGAGAGAGGGAGTGGGTTACGAGAGAGGTTTGGGGTTAGGAGATAGGGAGTGGGGTTAGGAGAGAGTGAGGAGGTCAGGAGAGAGGGGTTAGAAGAGAGGGAGGGGGTGGTTAGGAGAGATGGAGGGGTTAGGAGAGATGGGGGAGGGGATTAGGAGAGAGGAAGTGGGGTTAGGAGAGAGTGAGGAGGTTAGGAGAGAGGGGGCGGGGGTGGGTTAGGAGAGAGGGAGGGAGGGGATTAGAAGAGAGGGAGGGAGGGGGTGGTTGAGAGATGGAGGGGTTCGCAGAGAAGGAGTGGGGTTAAGCGAGAGAGAGGGGGTTAGGAGGGAGGGAGGGGATTAGGAGAGATGGAAGGGGTTAGGAGAGAGAGAAGGAGTGGGGTTAGGAGAGAGGGAGGGGTGTTTGAGAGAGGGAGGGAGTGGGATTAGGAGAGAGGAGTGGGGTTAGGAGAGAGGAGTGGGTTACGAGAGATGGAGGGGGTTAGAAGTTAAGGAGGGGTGTTTGAGAGAGGGAGGGAGTGGGGTTAGAAGAGAGAGAGGGGGGTTAGGAGAGAGGAGTTGGGTTAGGAGAGAGGAGTGGGGTTAGTAGAGAGGGAGGGAGGGGTTAGGAGAGAGGGAGGGAGGGGGTTAGGAGAGAGGGAGGAGGTTAGGAGAGAGGGAGGGCGGGGGTGGGTTAGGAGAGAGGGAGGGAGGGGTGGATAGAGGAGATGGAGGGGCTAGGAGAGAAGGAGTGGGGTAAAGAGAGAGGGAGGGGTTAGGAGAGAGGGGACATGGTTAGGAGAGATGGAGTGGGGTTAGGAGAGGGGGGGTTAGGAAAGAGGGAGGGAGAGGGTTAGATGAGTGGGGTAATTGCATTTAGATTAAATGAAGCGTGCCTCCTCTCCTCCTCACTAGCACTCCCTTCACCCTGTCTCCCCCACTCCCCTCACCCTGTCTCCCCCACTCCACTGAACCCTGTCTCCCCCACTCCACTGAACCCCGTCTCCCCACTCCACTGAACCCCGTCTCCCCACTCCACTGAACCCTGTCTCCCCCACTCCACTGAACCCTGTCTCATCCACTCCACTGAACCCTGTCTCCCCCACTCCACTGAACCCTGTCTCCCCCACTCCACTGAACCCTGTCTCCCCACTCGACTGAACCCTGTCTCCCCCACTCCACTGAACCCCGTCTCACCCACTCCACTGAACCCATTGAGAACATGCAGTAGCCTGGTGCCCAATACTCATTAACATTCACATCAAGGGCAGTGTAGCCATTTGGACAGTAAGGACAGCTTTTTAACAATGCAAAAATCAGAAACTTTCTGTCCAAAAATGATGCAGAAAAATTTATCCATGCCTTTGTCACTTCTGGGTTAGACTACTACAATGCTCTACTTTCCGGCTACCCGGTGTCACGGTTCATGAATCCACTGCCTCCCTCTCTCTCTCTCTCTCTCTCTCTCTCTCTCTCTCTCTCTCTCTCTCTCTCTCTCTCTCTCTCTCTCTCTCTCTCTCTCTCTCTCTCTCTCTCTCGTGTTTGTGTGGGCGTGGTTCCCAATCTCGGCCTGATTGTCTGCACCAGCTGGAACCACTTATCTTCCCTTTATGTTCTGTAACCAGTGTTTCTTGTTGTCA